>NC_092206.1:4303441-4343202 GCF_043381705.1 Parasteatoda tepidariorum | reverse complement strand
ATATATATATATATTCCAAAATTTATATTAACAAAATTTTGTGGCATAGTAGCTGATGAATGAGTCTAGCTATTTCATTCTAACCCCATTGAATTTGAAGAAAATTATTAGATAAATATCAGCCATTCACGATCTTTCTAAGATAAGCATATATTCATATTTAGGAAGAAGAAAAAAATGAAGCGATATCGTTATCAGTTTCTATCCTAATGTTACATAAATGATTTCATCATAAATTAAAAGATTTAATTCATCGGTTTAAAACAGGACATTCACCTTTCATCGGCAAGTTTTTCGTCCAACATACACACTGAAACAACTTTCATACCAGATTCCAACCCGAGAGGGAGAAAAAAATGTCTTTTCTTTATTTTTTCAGAAAATAATTTTTCGAAATGTGTAAAAAGTCAAGGTAGACAAGTTTACAAGTTGTCTTCTAAAAAAAAAGCGATTCGTAGGTGAGTTTTTAAATCTGAACACAGCTCGAAATGCGAAAATGGACGCAACAAAAAAATGCGTGTTTATGAAAATGGACGCAAAATATGCGTGCTTATGAAATATGGCACACCCGTGGCATTTTCGTAAAAACAACTGTTGAGTTTTAGAGTTTTTTGGGAAAAAAGACTAATTTAATGAAATATACCAAAACATTTATGAAAATTGACTATATCACTTTAACGGCTTTTAATTGAATTCATTAGTTGATTCTTTTATAAAAAAAATTCTTATATAAAGGAAGTTAATAGAGAAGCCATGAGCACTTATTTCGAGTTGTGTCCATTTTTATAAACAAACATTTCAAGTAGTGTCCAGATATTAAAAACTCTCCGAAGAATTTGATTTTTACATCAGTTTATAAAATTAGAACAAAATTTACTTTCAATGTTAGCTCACAAAAAATGCAATGAGAAAAATATTTCTAAATAAAATAAAAAAATTCTAAATATTGTAAACAGGATAGAAAAAGATTTCGTTGTTGTATGAGAAAATACATACAGATATTTCTAAAAAAAGAAATTTTAATTTAAAAATTTTAAAATTGTCAGTATAAAGTTTTTTGCCTTCATTTAATTTCAAATTTGGTTTTCATTTTATTCTAAAGCTGGGGCAAATCTGTCTGTTCTAATGCTATGGCGAAAACCTTGATATTTTTAATATTGATCGTTTGAATTTGGTGCAAATACAGCCTAGAGCAGAAAATGAACTATTTTATTAGAGAAAATTCATAAATAAATAACACTTGTATATTAATTTGCTAATTTTAACAGTATCCCTTATCTTTTTTATCTTTCTTAATATAAATTATTTTATCTTAAGCATTTTCAAGGTAGGCTGTGGGCAAGAGTTAAGCAATCAATAGCAATTTTTATAAGAATCTTAAAAAATATGAATAACTACAATGCAGGTTAGTTAAAGGCTAGGTCGTGCATGTTAAGAGAAAACAAGCGAAGAGTGTTAAAATCAATGAGCAATTAATAATTATCGTCTTATTTATTTAATTATACTTAATTATTGACCTATGATGGCGGATATCAAAGCCTAACTAGGCTTAGCTATAGTTTCCAGTACCTACAGGAGGATTCTTGTTGGATTGAGTTGACAAAATGATCACAGCCCATTTAATACCGAGTAATTTTCAATCATCTTTACTAACTGAGAATATTGATTACGGTTGATTACACTGAAGAACAATTTTTTTTTCTGCTGTTGCATAAGATTTTTTTTAACGGATCTTAGAAATTTTCGCGTTGGTGTTTTCAAATCTTCTATCGGTTTCTCTCTTCAAGCTAAATTTTAATCCTGATGATGCGTCATAACTCCTCTAGAAGTTTGTTAAGCGCAAAGTTTGTCCAACATTTACGCAACCACCTGTTACATTTATGACGTTTATTAAACTTGTAAATTTTGATAAAAAAATCGATTTAAAAAAATAGACTAAAAATATAATTTAAAAAACTCCGTAGCTTTAGGAGTAAATCTGATTTCAGATTTGAAATCCCCTCACACGAATAAGGAGAGATCAAGTATTCGTATAAATGCAACAAAAAATTTGTTCCCCCGTGTCATTTGCAGAGTAATTTCAATCCTCATGCTGGATTTATTTGACATATCGTTCATGTAAATTGTTAAACCAAGGCCGGCAGGCTTGTTTTTAGTTGTATAATAAAGATATTTATGTTCTCATAAGAAAATTTACGAAAATATGTCAATTGAATAGAATAACGATGCAGTATTTAACTACTATTTACTTCGGTGTTGCTAAGCCTAGTTCAAATTTTTATTAACATTCTCTCTGTGCTGCTTGATTAACAAACTAATTTAATTATGTCAATTGCGTAAATTAATGTTACACTACGATTCACTTCGGTGTTGCTAAGCCTAGTTCAAATTTATATTAATATTCTCTCTGTGCTGCTTGATTAACAAACTAATTTTATTATGTCAATTGCGTAAATTAATGTTACACTACGATTCCCTTCGGTGTTGTTAAGCCTAGTTCGAATTTATATTAATATTCTCTCTGTGCTGCTTGATTAACAGACTAATTTTATTTTGTCAATTGCATAAAATAATGTTACACTACGATTCACAATATTCCTCGTTCTTTCTGTGTAGATTGATTAGCAAACTAATTTTATTTCAAAAAATATTGCTTATATTCCTCATAAGTTAATGATTCTAATTTCATATTGTATTGTGAAAATAACTACATATATTGAATCTTATGTGTATCATACCTTACTGTAATTATAAATTTTAGTGTTACTGAATAACAAAAGTGGTGACGGATACTCTACACTAAGTAGTGTAAAAGAACATTTTTGATGCTTCACTTTACCAGGAACTATCCTTAGTTCTTGATGTATAGTAAAACACTAAACTGACTAACACGTTGGTGTAAAGTAGGGGCACCATGTGAAGTAGTTGCCGCTGAATAAACCTTTGGGGTAAAGTATTTGCCACCATTTCAAGTAATTTAAATTTTCTTGATGAATTCAGTTGACAAATAAGCCTATTTAATACCAAGTAATTTTCAATCATCCCCTAGCAGCAAAATAACTTGGGCCCTCATTGGACTTAATATTCACGAATATTGGCTCAATAAGGATTTAACAGGAGTTATTTCTCCGGTACGGGCCCTATATAGAAACGTCCAATTCACCAGATATTTCACTACCATTTTACAACCCATATCGGCCCTATGCAGAATTGTCAGATTCACCCAATATTTTATATTCATTATTCAGCCAAGGCCTTTTATTTGCTCTATATAGGCCGATGTTGGCCCTATAAAAGGCCAATATTAAAAAATCTAGACATCCCAATATGGGTCTCTCGGTTACATGATCATATTGTGCCAATTTTGAGTCCAACTGGGGCCAAGGTAAAATTGTTGCTAGGGTCTTTATTGATTGAGAATATTGACTGTGGTTGATTACACTGGAGAATAATTTTTTTCTTTTGTTGCACGAGATATTTTTAATAGATCTTAGAAATTTTCGTGTTAAATACTGACATTAGAATTGTTTACGGAGTATACGATTCGTAGTCTTCCTCACAGTCTACTTTTGACGTGGACTCTCGTAGAGTCCACGTCACAAGTAGAATGTGAGGAAATTAGGAAGCTTATAATGGGTCATGAGGAGATCAGTTTACACCTTCAAGTTTCTAAAAGTAATTTTTTGAATGAAAATGTACGAACTATTATGCTACCTAAAGTTTTTTTTAGCTTTCATTTGCTTTTGCAAACTAGTTTTATTAGTTAATTCTATGAATGGCAAGTTATTTAACTTTAGCTTTCATTTGCTTTTGCAAACTAGTTTTATTAGTTAATTCTATGAATGGCAAGTTATTTAACGTCAGAATTAGAGAAAATTCTGTGTGTGGATTTTTAAATGTAGTTTTTGAAACTTTTACAGCCTAGTATCGTACTAAAGGTGTTTTTTAATCTTATTCAATGGGTATATAATTTGCATAATATTTTCAAGAATTATGATCTGAAATTTAATAATCTCATTTTTGTAGTTTAAAAGAAGTGCTTCGTTTCCTCTGAAATGTTCTACGTCAGGGCCAAAATTTAAAATAAAAAAAATATAAGCTAGTTGATATTGGAACGAAACAAAGTGTTGAATAATGTTGATTATTAGATTATGCTTAGGGTGATATATTCTTCATTTAGAATATATTCTTAGGATGATATATTCTTCATTTAGAATATATTCTTAGGATGGGGTTGAGTAGAATCTTGGGGGATCAAAGAGGTTAGTGATCCACTTTCTTCTTATAAGAAAGTTTTTGTAACGACAAACATCTGTCGAGAAGGGATTGTTTGGGAACTAGGTTAAGACCACCCCTTTTCCAAATTTATTTTGAACTGAACACACTAGTCAGGAAGAATCGGAAAGAAAAAAAAAATCTCCTCTCACTCGATATTATTTTAATCTCACTCCCTTTTGCAATCCGGTAAACGCATTTCCTGCCACCTTATAGGAATCTACTTCCGGGGACAGAAAAAAAAATTCTGATTTACCCCTTTCACATAACAGTCTCTTCACTTTCTTATTAAAGAAGGGGGGAATCCTGTCGGTTTTGTTCCGGTATAATGTGTTATCGTTTTCACTCATTTTATTTTAAATTTTTCTTCTTCTCTGTGCAAGCTGAATAACTGATGAGGAATAAGTTTTTTTTAGAAATAAGTGTAAACAAAATTCAATAAAATCGCATTTTTTTTAAAATTTGAATTTGATTAGTAAAAAAAAAATTGTTTATACAGTCTCTGTTATAAGACGCACTATAAGATTCAATGTAAAATCTTAATTATCAGGTGATATACTATTACAGCTTTATTGATTTTATGTGACTGAAACCGGTTTGCACTTGTTTATGTTCGTGTATCAATGGGTTAAATTAAATTAGATGATATATAATATAAATTCGACGATTGGCTA
Source organism: Parasteatoda tepidariorum (assembly GCF_043381705.1). Taxonomy (NCBI): domain Eukaryota; kingdom Metazoa; phylum Arthropoda; class Arachnida; order Araneae; family Theridiidae; genus Parasteatoda; species Parasteatoda tepidariorum. Next base: position 4,338,253 of record NC_092206.1, on the reverse strand, counting down.
AATTAGACGATATATTACATAAATGTAGAATATTTATTATATCAGGTATTATATTATAATAATTAGACCAAATTATTAGAAGCACTGTACTTTTCTAATAATTATATGTTTTGCACGAGTTTCTATGCAATACTTTTATATTTAAACATACATGTAATGGATTTTTATTCATGAGATTTTTTATATACATCCTATTTGTATTAATTTTTAGACGCCCGGTGGCTGAGCGGTAGCGCTTTGCGCTGTCGTGTCACAGGTCCCTGGTTCGATCCTCGGGCCGGGCAAGGTTGACTCAGCCTTTCATTCCTTCAGTGGGTCAATAAATGAGTACCAAGCATGCTTGGGAACTAAACAATGGGGGTTCCGCGTTCGGCTGGCCACCTGACCGGAACATCTGCTTCTGCACCCCAGAGCCCAAGGTCAAGAAAACTGAGATGGGCACAGTAGGCCTTGGCCCTTCTAGGGCTGTCGCGCCGCTGAGTTTAGTTTGTATTAATTTTTAACGGATTGCATTACAATAGTAACCAATTGATACACAAATGTAAACAAATGCAAACCTATTTCAGCAGCCTAAAAACAGCTGTATACTATCGTCTAATAAGTAAGATTTTACATAGAATCTTATAGTGCGTTTAATAATTTGGCAGGGACTGTATGTGTTACTGTTTATATTTTATTTTTAACGAAAAGCGAACGAAATATATTATGCCATCCATCCATTATGCCATCCATTATGCCACCATTATGCCATTTTTATCCATCATTAAATAATGTATAAAAATTGGACTGAACAAATGGAAGGACTAGTTCCATAAAAATGTTCATTTATTTGAAATGGGCATCAACAAATAAATTACAATAGCTCTGAGCTAATAAGGAATTTTAAGTAGGTAAAACAAGGAGTCTGCAATGATGTAGAAGCGCATTTTTGGTTTTAAAAAGAAAAACCCGATTTCTATTGTAAGTAATAAAATGTTCTGTTTTGTGTTGTTACGTAGTGGAAATTCTGAGAATATTCAAAGCGCAGTGATAGAAACATTACTATGGAATATTTTGTTACTTTCGAAAAAATGGCATTTATTACTATATTATCCTCAGGGCTCGAAAAAACTCAGAAATTTTACCCGTCCCCGAGGACGGCTTGTCCAACAAAGTACCCGTCCTCCTGTGAGACTAACCCGTTGCTTCTAAATAAATAAAAATATAATTTTCTCTCATTTATTACAAACCTTTATACAAATTGCACAATGAATTAGCAGTTACTAGGATTACATTTTACAGTAATAAAAGAAATACTACGTTACTAATAGTAACCTAGTATTTCTTTTATAAAATAATTTATTTCTTTTATGAAATAATTTAAATGACAAAGGTCAAGTTATCTGGAATGTCAATTTATCCGAGGGTACTGCGTTTTTTAAATGAATCAAATATGACGTTTGCCAGTTCCACAATCAAGCCAATGATTTACAGAGGTTTCTGCACAGAAATCTGAAAGGGGTTTTCCATTTAGGTAGATGTTCATAATTGCGTTTAACGCTTCTTGTTTAAGACCAGTACGTAATGTGTTTTTTTGTAAGTTCATTGCTGAAAAGCCCCTTTCAACCGCTGCAGTACTCCCAGACAGAGAAAACATCAATTCCACCATGCGCAGTATGTTGCTGTATTTCTAGATTAGAGGGTCATTTTAGAAGTGAGGCGCTAGACTCTTGTAAGATAACAAAAATTGAAAATGTATCACGAACATTAACGGGAAAATGGCCGTCCGCGCGGACGTCGGATTCGAGAAATTCGTTGTCCGCGGGGAATTTTTGACCGTCGAGGACGGGCGGACGGGCTGTTTTTCGAGCCCTGATTATCCTATAAGACCTCCATTTTTCCAAACCATCGATTCCAAAATGGCGGTTGTACAGTGTTTCTTAGATGAAGATGCATTTCCATGCAAGGCTAGGAAACAAAATTTATTTTAATTAACAATATAGGTCAATTCTTAAGTCGTTGAATGCAGAAATAATTAAGACAATGCCGGATATTGTATTAAAAGGTGTGTTTTAAGCTCAAGCTAAATATCTGAAATTTCTCCTCCTACCTGAATGTAAGTTTTAAGCCGCCATATTGAATTTACTAAGGATGAGAGGAGCTCAAAGTGGAGATAAACATTGTTATCTAGACAAGTGAGGTATTGTTTCCTATCTGTTTTTCTATCTGTTGTTCCTATCATACGAGTCGAAATCATGTCTATATGACTTGCTTAGAAGTGATTTTAGTATTTATGAAGTAGTAAAAAAAAATTTTTGATTATGCCTATTTGATAGATATTTCTAGACTCAAAATTGGCATAATCAAAAAGAGCATTTTCTTTTCTTTTTTATTTAATTTTTTTTTTAAAACTTTATACTCACAAAATCACTTTTAAACAAGTCCTATCGACTTGATTTCGACTCGTAGAAAAAAAAAATTTTGGAAACAATAACTCACTTGTGTAGATAACAATGTTTATCTCCACTTTGAGCTCCTCTCACACTCCGTAAATTGTATTTTTTTGTTTTGTTTATGTTATGTTATATTTTGTTTTGGTTATATTTCACAAAAATTGTGTTTTATTTGAAAAGTAAACATCCGTAAACTGTATTTTTTATTAATCGTTCGTGTTTTATTAATCGTATTCAAAATGCCCGATTTTGTTTAAAAATATTACAGAAGATCACTGGTCAGTAGAAAAAGTTCTTTATTTTTCACTGTAAAAATGTCTCTAATATGGATGTGTATGAGATTCACTGCTAGATATACTGAAATCCAAGGGTCGGAAGTAGCGAGCTACAATTAGCAAAACTACTGTATTTGCCACTTTTTTTCCGTAGTTTGTAGTGTAGTGCGCCATTTTTTTTAAAAAAAGTAGTGAAGTACGATACAGAAAATCGATAGTTTGTAGCGATTCTCGGCAACTACTTTTGACATTAATTAAATAAAGAAACTAGAGCTGCGATGTCTCAGGGGATAGAGCGTTCGCCTTCCAATGAGGCGAACCGGGTTCGAATCCCAGTCGATACGAATTACGCATCCGGCTTGCACCGACCATAGTGCTGACGTGAAATATCCTCAGTGGTAGACGGATCATGGGTTAGAGCCCTCTTGCAGTCAGGCTAACTGTAGGAGGTTCTCGTGGTCTTCCTCTCCATGTAACGCCAATGCGGGTTAGCTCCATCAAAAAAGTTCTCCGTGAAGGCAAATTTCTCCCAATACTCGATCCAGGAGTTCCATTGTCTTCTGAATTGGGTTCAAAATTACGAGGCTATGGAGTTGAACATAAGTAGTCGTAAACCCATAAAATTGGGTCGGCTGTTCAACGATGGTTATAAAATTATAAAATAAGGAAATTAAGTTCAAACTAAAAATGTTTCGAATCTGATTGGTGCAAATCTTTCGCTGACCCGTCAACGCACGCAATGAGAATGCCACTGGGGCTGATCATTAATAAGATCTGATGCTCGGAAAAAGCGGCGCGAAATCGGTCGAATTGATTCTGAGAAATCGAATTTAAACTATCTTACTTTGTTAAAATTCGAGTCCACGGGAACTATAATGTACGTTTTCGTGTCTGATTTCGTTACTTAAAATATCGTCTGCATTAATTAATTAGCATATTTGCAGTCAGCCCCTCAAACCATTAAGATTGAGTTCTAGAACGTGGAGATCCGATCATTAGTTCAAAAGTTATTCAGGGTGGTCCGTTTTTTTTTTTTTTTTCGCANTTTTTTTTTTTTTTTTTTTTTTTTTTTTTTTTTTTTTTTTTTTTTTTTTTTTTTTTTTTTTTTTGCACTCTACTTTATTTCTTGGAAGATATAAAAAAGCATTGATCACTTAATTCACAAATATTTCATAATTTCGAAGCATTTCTTAAATCATTGTCGAGAAAAGCATAGAGTTTAAAAGTTAAAAGAACAAATTCGTAAAAAGTGCTTAGAATAAAAAAAATTAAAAAAAACTATTTCGTTTAAACATGAATAATTAAAACTTCTTTATCCCCCCATTTAACCAAACCAATTTTTTATTTAAAATAATTTTGAACATAGGTGAAAATTAAGTTCTCCAGTTAAACTTGTCCTCTAAAAGTAGCGAAGTACTGACTACATTTCGAAAGTATAGTTCGTAGTCGCCACATTTTTTTTTTAAAAAAAAGTAGTTGGAGTGAACTAAATGTAAATTTTCCGACCACTGATTATATCGATGTCCACTTAAGTTCGTTAAGGAGTGAATTGGCACTCTTTCTAACAATCAACAAAAGATTTTCAACCATTCCTCCTGTTCCTGCCCTCGGGAAAAGGTATCAGCCATCCTGGAGCTACATTCCCTAGGGCTCCTCCTCTCAACTTCCCTTCCTGTCCAACCAGCTCTCACCTTCCTTCCCTCTCTTCTTCTTTTTTTTTGATCTTTCTTTTTTCTTTCGGAAGAAGAAGGGCTTCCCCCAGAATGAGCCTCGCATCTTAGTTCAACGACCGGCTATTCGAATAGTAAACACTCATCTTCTTTTCTCTACACATCGTTTGGTGTTTTCTATTTTAACTGTATCAAGAATCGAAGGTGTTCATTCCATTCTGAAGTGCCGTGTATTTCAGAAATTCGGTGTTTTTTTACCTATTAATTTATTCTTTTTACTTATGAATTTCGTCCACGCAGGGTGGCTGCAAGTGTGTGATAAGTGTCTACTAAAACTCACCGGAAAACTATTTTTGGTGCAGTGTTCGCGTATCGCAAATTCTGGGATTTATTGAGTGGATAAAGTGTGATGAACAGAAACATTTTCGAAAGACGGGATCAATATTTTGTGCTACGTTAAAAGTGTGATGTATTAAGACACGTTTAATTTTGAAAGACGTGATCAATATTTTGTGCTACCTTAAAAGTGTGATGTATTTAGACGTGTTCAACTTTGAAAGACGTGTTCAATATTTAGTACAACGTAAAAGTGTGATGCATTAAGACATGTTTAATTTCGAAAGACGTGTTCAATATTTTGTGCTACGTTAAAAGTGTGATTTTAGTAGATGAAAATACGTTTTAGAAAGACTACATAATTTGAAAAAGATGTCTTCAAACATTTTACGTGGATTACGCTTCGATGCTGTGAAAAAAGATTTCAGGAGGAATATTCTCATAGAGCTTATAATCGGGATACATTTTTCAAAAACTAATTACCTGGAATAAAATAAACTTCATCTACCTGAAGCATGAAGCAGAAACTCGCATGAATTGAAATTGTTTAAAATTTTAATTGCATCACATAAAATTGTTTATTGTATTCCATCCGAAACTACATCAATTCTCAAACTTTTATTTTCAACTTGAACTCGCATTATCATTATGGAGGTCTATTCAGGTTTGGATACGAGATCAACAAGTGAGGGGGGTCCAAGTGGTGGACTGTGGCCGTCCAGTGACCTCGTGGCCTTAGTGGATAACGCCCTTCGCATGGATGAGGATTATTCGCAAGTCGATATATTTGATTCTTACCACAAAGAGGGCTACGAAGATGCTCAGGGCCCCTATGAGGACACTAGCAGAAGCTTTGATGAAGTGCCTTACAGCCTCCATCCATACAACCCTCAGGAGAGCAGAGAATCTCCCACCCCCTCCACTTTCAGCGTTTTGGAGGAAAGACTTTCTGAACGCAAACTCAGGCGAAAATCTTCATTCAGTGAGTTTTTTTTTCTTCATTATAATTAATTTAATTAAACTGTAAACTGATTAGACTGAAGTATATTTACCACTCCATACAGTATATACATTTCTTCTCAATAGAGATATTTTCACACCTAGCCGCAAAAAAAGAAAGTTACTAAACACTGATATAGAGCAAAATTAGTAAACTTGCTGCCGGCCAGTTGCAGCATTTTTAACAGTGGCCACTTTTCGAAACATGCGACCATTTTTTTTTTTAAATGGAAAATTTTAAATAGTTAAAAAGAGCGGAGGTGACTGAGGGGATAGAGCGTTCGTCTCAAATTGATGCGAACCGAGTTTGAATCCCAGCCATGGCTGTCGATACGAACTCCGCGACCACCTCGCACCGACCACAGTGCTGACATAAAATATAGTTAGCCGTAAAATATTATAGTAAAATATCCGATTGAATTTCTTTAGGTGGAACCCTGCCTTTTAAAATACGTTCAATATCAGTTGTAAATACGCTAACAAAAAAAAAGAAAAGAAGAAGAAATACTAATTAATTCAGAAACATTTTACCCAGTTATCCGGTTATCCAGTTATCCAGTACATTTTATCCAGTATGCGTAAAAAACTGCAATTTTGACGAAAACTTCTATTTTCGTTATTATTATCCATTTTTGAACTTTAGTTCATTAGTTTACTGCAGTGATCGGAAATAACGCACTACAGGTAGTGAAACTACTGCAGTCACTACTTATTTCCGTAGTTTGTAGTGTAGTGAGCACCATTTTTAAAAAAGCAGTGTAGTGAGTAGTGCAACACCAAAAAGAAAAAAAAACAGTAGTTTGTAGTGATTACTAAAAACTACATTTATCGATAATTTAGTAACGGAACAGGGCTCTTAACACAACTTATTTTTCAAATTTAATGGGTTACAAATCTTCGCACGTATAACAAATATTTAAACTAGTCATTACGAAAAATTGATAATTACTAGGAGGCTTCGCCCCCAGCTCGCTGGCGCTCGCCAACCCTATCAATCCTATCGCCGAAGCCTATCAATTAAAACGTATTAGCGTTTTATATAATATAGATTAGCCATATGATGCTCACTACGTGCTCTTGCGCGCCGAATCCCATCAATTAAAAATGAAAACTGTTGCCAACGCGAGAAAAGAAATATGATCGGTTTTATTGATACATACATACGTATTAGCGTTTTATATAATGCTAGGAGGCTCCGCCCCCTGCTCGCTAACGCTCGCCAATCCCCGAGAATTGCTACGCAATCCTATGTGGTTCACGCCGTGAACCATGGCTCGCTGCGCTCGCTCGCCAATGAACACAATGTTCTAGCACAAAGACATAATATATTATCATCAAAGACATAGTATTTTATCATCAAAGACATAGTATTGTACTTATGTAGAAGAATTCTACCAATGTTCTTATTGGCTTTTAAAAAAGTATATTAGCTATTTAGATTGTACATGGTGAAAAAATCAAAACATTAGCTAAATAAGAAACATATTAGCAAAATAAATTATCAAATATTGCTTCACTAATATTCTGCATTTTAAAGCGTGAAAATTCAATGCATAAATAAACGCGAAATATAAAAAAATTCAATGCATTCAATACAAACACTTAAACGTTTTTTAGACGTTTAGGTAGCTCCCAGTAGAAAAATATCAATTCAACAGCGGCCTTTTAAAGCATTCTCACTTCAATTAATTAATTAATTCCTAATTGAGTTTAAATTAAATATTGTCATGTTTTTAGTGCATGAATCTGAATTGAACAACCTGATAATGCTCACTCTGGTTATTGTTATCTGGTTGCTCACTACGTGCTCTTGCGCGCCGAATCCAATCAATTAAAAATGAAAACTGTTGCCAGCGCGAGAAAAGAAATATCATCGGTTTTATTGATACATACATACATACGTACGTACGTATTAGCGTTTTATATAATATAGATAGATTACTTTGTTCACACTTTCACGTGTGGATGCACATTCGTGAAACATTGATGTTATTTCAAAGGGGGGGGGACATATTTTTCATGCTTTTTTAGAGGAAATAAAAGAGCATTTAAAAAATTTCAAGTATTTAATAATTTAGCATTTCTTAAATTAATTAATTCGCTGTCGAGAAAGCCATAAAAAAGAAATGTTTTAGAATAACAAACTGGCTCATTTAAACATGAATAAATATTTTTTGTTAATTATTCCCTTATATTTAGCGCTAAGTTCGTGTCCTTAAAGTAGTGAAAAAGTTACTAAATTCCAAAGTAGTTTGTAGTCACTACATTTGTAACAGCGTAGCTGTAGTTGTAGAAAACTACAAAAATAATGTAGTTTTTCCGACCGCTGGCTTTCTTTAACCCTTTGAATGCTTGATTCCTGATTTTTAGAAATAAAGTTTATTTTCGTATGCTGAAAGACGAAATCGGCAGTAAACTCACGAAAACCAAAAAAAAAAATGTTTTTAATACTTACTTAACCTTTTTTCATTTGAATAAATTATATTTTCAAGACAAATGAGAAATTCCTTTTCGAATTATGAATTTTCTTTGTTCTTGGAATTTTCTTACTTTTCTGAATTTTTTTTTTTTTTTTTTTTTTTTTTGCATTTTCTGAAGAACGTTGATATTAAGAAAATTTCTTTACGCTAACACACATTACCAAAAAAGATTTCTAATACAATTCTTTGAAATTTTGTAGCTATATTTTGAATTAAAATCTAAGGTCTATGCAGGATTTTGTTATTTTTATCAAACTTTAAATAATAGTGTTTAGATTTTTTTCTTTAAAAATGCAAATATATTTATTTCTATTTCATTGCCTTTTTGTAATTTTTTTAAGATCTTAGTTCTAGACCTGGTCTTAGAACTAGAAAAAAAATATTTCGAAATTTATTCATTGTAATTTGTTTTAGAGCTTTTAGCGTGACATGGAAAATTTGTAGTTTTTTTACTCAAATTTATCTTTTGTTTTGAAAAAAATTTTAATTTAAATTTATAATTTTAGGACAGAATATAAAATTAAAGTTTTATTTTAGCCATTTAAAAATGTGAAAAAATTCTTTCATTATTTCATTTAATGAGTCTTAAAATTATGTTTTATATTAAGCAGTTGAGTTCTCAAGTCTACGGTGGCTTTTCTGTCAATGTTAAGTCAAATAGTTTTTGCGTTATAAGTTGAAATTGAATAAAAGAAGCTGAATTATGGTTTATGAAAAAGAACTGTTACAAATTGTGAGAATGATTATCAGAAAAAAATAGTTCTTTGCTCTCAAATTTGGTTATTTTATTTTGAATTTCCAAATTCGATAAGAAAAACTGATGCAATGATTTATATCCTTTTACTAATTTATTCAATATAGTGTTACAGAAGAACATTTTTTTTTATTTGTTAATTTTTATTGCAATCTTATATAAATAATTTCATAAAAATAACTTTGATATTAAATATAAAACGGATTATCGGTTGGATACAAACGTATTACAGGTTTCAGGAATCCTTACTGGTTAAAAGAAGAAAAAAAATTCTAACTCACGGAAGCGTTTTGATTTTTCCACTGAACCCTAGTGTTCTGCGGAACATATTTCGGGAACCATTGCTCTAGCTAGTCGGAAAAGTGACTAATAAGTGTAACGTATGAGTTGAAAACGTGATTTTCTGTACAACTTAGAGCGCTCGTTTTCCAATCAGGTAAACCGGGATCGAATCACAGCGATGGATGATTGATACGAATTTCGCACCGTCCACAGTGCTAACGTAAAAATATCCTCAGTGGTAGACGAATCATGGGTTAGAGTCCCTTTGCCATCAGACTAACTGTGGGAAATATTAATGGTTTTTCTCTCCGTGTAACGCAAATGCGGGTTAGTCGAAGGCAAGTTGCATTGAACCATTGAAGGAGAATTTCTCCCAATACTAGATACAGGAGTTCCCTTGTCTTCTGAATTGGGTTCAAAATTACAAGGCTACGGAGTTGAACATTAAGTAACCCAAAGAAAGTCGTAAATCCAAAAACTCGGGACCTCTGTTCAACTACTGTTATAAAATGAAGACTCATTAAGACAAAATTTTGAAAATCGGTAAAGTAATCTCGAATGCTTGAAACTTTACACGGATATATTGATTTATTTAAAAAAAATTAACTAATATAATATGAATTTTATAATGCCCATAGACGTGACATCTCTCTACACACATAACAAAATAAGTGTTTTGTTGTTAATGGACATTAATTCATGTCCTTTAACCGACAAAAGTTTCAAAGTAATGTGAATGGTTGTTTGAGAAGAAATTCATTATGAATTGTAAAAATGATGTACTTGGACATTTTTGTTTTCATTCATAAACATGACTCTGGGTTCAGTCATTAAATCAGAACTTACGTGCATATTGAAACATTAATTTTTTTCAGAGATGTACCGGGTCCTATAATCTAGCTGGGTCCATGCACGCAGGAAAAATTGAATATTTTACCCGGCTGGTTCCGGGTACCCGACGAAATATTTATTTGTTACTCTTCCGATCACCTGACTGGATATTATATATAACATTTATGCAAAATAATATAAGAATTGTATAACTTTCTACCTCTCACATATTTTATTAGATATCCCCTTAAGGAAATTTATTGCTCGCCTCTAAAGGTAAAAACACATTTGAATTTTTAGATTTGCTTTAAATTATTATTATTTTTTTTTAAATTTATTAAAAAAATTAGGGTGGCTGTTTGAATGTAGAATGATCGCTTAGAAAGTGGCGACAACTGCAATAACATAGACATTATAATAACAAACTAATTTTATTCAGTCAAAATTCTTGATGGTCCCCTCAAAACATTTTGATGGTTTATGTTGGCTTCAGTGAGATGGATGATGGTCGAACATCATTTGATGGTCACCATCATCCAACATTTTCCATTATGCGTTCATTGTTTTTGATATGCCAACAAATTTCCAACATTCCATGATGGAGAATGCTACTGTAATACTATGATGGTTAACCATCAAGAGAAGTTTGATTCTCATGGTTCAACCATCTGTGATGGTTCATGATGGTTCCAACTATGCATTTTGGGGATTCCTTTTGGTTCTCAGGAATATACAATATAATATATTTGGGTTTTTTTTATGTTGAACCATCATAAATCAGTCTGAATTCCTACATTGGAGTGATGGTGGTTCATGATCGTTCACACATTTGGTTTCTATAAAGCTCTGATGGTAATTTCTGATATTTCAACATAAAACCATCAAAACAAGTTGCTATACTTAAGTTGGACCATCATAAATCAGTCCGAATTTCAACATTGGGATGATGGTGACTTATGTTGGTTACCATCAAAAATATAATGGCTCATGATGGAATTATTGATGACTACCATCGAGATTATGTTGGTCCATTAATGGAAAACAATCAAAAATTTTCAATCATCAATTCAAAATCAACTTGATTAGTACAATCTCTTAAAGTTTTCGATACTCGTGAGAAATTTTATCTTAATACCAATGTTGAACAGAAGATTCTTTACTAGCAGTTTTGCTCCCGTAATATTACGATTTTATCAGCGTAAACAAGTAATTTTGAACCTCCTAAAAATTAAGTAACTCTTGCAACAAACAGGGGCCTCTTTCAAACTTTTAACGTTAAACTGTTATCGCTCAACGAATACCTCTCATGAGTTAACCGGATGGTAAAAGAACTTTAATCAAACTGATTGGAAAGTGTATTTGTTTAGTTAACTAAAAAGTAACACTCTTTTTAGTAACGAGAAAATAGTTTAAATATTCTCTCGATGGTCAATTTTATTCATACACTCTCTTTTCAGTATAAACGAAACGTAAATCACCTTATTTTGAAAAAAAATTAATAAAACTGTCCCAAATTTATTTTTTATTGAGTTATGTGTAAAAAAAAAAATTTTTTTCAAAATAAAAACTTACTTTAAAAAATTTATTTAACAGTTTTTGTTAACAGTGTTTTTTGTTAATCATGCGCTTCTATTTACTAGGAAATTATGATGTCTAAATTAGTAATTGCATTTTATTTTATAATCCGTTGTTTGACTTCTCGGGATCCTGAAGTGTCAAAAGTTATTGTTTTTTTTTAATGAGTTATGATTTTTGTAACCCATAATTATATTTATACTAGCTGACCCGGCAAACGATGTTTTGCCATATGAATTATTTCTAGAGTATGAAAATATATCTTATTTATTGTGAATGTGTGCGTATGTGGCGAAGAGGCATGGAGCGCTGTGAACGATGACGGAATGTGAAAGTAACAACACACCAAATAATATATTTTTTTAATTTATTGCAACTTTTTCTTATAAATTATATATACAACGAATTCTGAAAATATTAGTCAACAATATTAATCTCTTAGTGCAATGGAGTGTACAATATTTTTTGTCATTCCATCTTTAGCTAACACAAATAAACTGGATGGTTTGCCCACTCGAGAGTATGCCACGTATCTGTGCGAAAAACATGGTGTGTTCAAATCTAAGACGCAAACAGACATTGTTTGGCCTTATCATTGCGAATGCCAATCTAATGTGGAACTGAATGCGTTTAAATTGAATTGGCACATCTGTGGGGGCATAATAGGCATAATAGGGATTGGCACATAATAGGGATTCGTGGAAGTAATATACTTTCATCCCGGAATTTGTCATTTAAAATAATGACTTCGATGACGTTGTTCATTAATTTTTTAATGACTAATCGCGTGCCGTTGCACAGCCAAGGTGGGTTCAAATTACGAAGCAAAATAACCGGAGATCCAACTTTGAGTACTAAATTATGCGGTGATATGCCAGGTAAATCCAATGAGTTTAAAAACTCTGTTGGAAAATTTGCAGCTTCAATGGGATCGCAAACTGCATCAACGGATTTGCATGTCACCAAGTTACCTGGCAATAACTGTTGCATCTACAGATTCAATTCGTTGACGTCCACATTTTTTGCTGCTAAAATCACCCTTTCTGCCAGCCACTCATGATGAATGCATTGCGTGTGTACATCGGGAAATATTAGGCTAATGAGAGCATCTTGTGAATCAATGATTGTGCAGAAATCGTCCGGTAATTTAAGCATCCAGTCTCATCCTTAGTAACCTTTCCATCACCGATATCTAACAATTGTTTTGAGAATGTTTCAGCAGATGGATCTTGAAGCATTTGGACGCGCATATTTACTTTTAGTAGAACTTTTTCAACATTACGCCAAAGTGGAGATGATCTCAAGAAAGCATTGATCTCATCAGCGTACATTAAACGCGGAATGACGTGAAGTGTTTGTCTGAAATCACCTGAAAGGAGTAACAGAGTGCCGCCAAATAATTTGTCATTATTTTTTTATATCTTTCAATGTCCTGTTCAACGCCTCAAGCGATTTTTGTGTTCCATAGTGCAATCATCCCAGATGATAATTTTACTGTGTTTTAACACTGTGGCCATAGAAGAAATATTTTTTATGTTGCACACTGCATCTGGGTTGTTTTGAATATTTAGTGGCAGCTTAAATACTGAATGAGCTGTTCTGCCTCCGTCCAATAAAATTGCCGCAATGCCAGATGATGCAACGGCCAACGCGATGCCATTATTTGATCGTATTTCACCGAGAATTAGCGAAGTAATTAATGTTTTGCCAGTTCCACCTGGTGCATCAGGAAAAAAATCCACACTGTCCTGCTGAAACTGCGAGCATAATGCGGTCATAAATGCTCCTTTGTTTCTCATTCATTAGTGGAACATTGCGAGTAACAATCGCTGCCATTTTTATCGTATTGTATTGAAGTTCACGATTCATGTCAGTGTTTAATAAATCAGATGCACTTCGATTTGGCGAAAGCATACCGAAATGACTGAGTGGCAATTTGGCAATAATAATGCAAAGATCCTCAATAACAATCAGTGCTTCATTGTACATAGCATCGCTGAATACTATCGTTAGATCGTTGCAACGTGTGCGATATTGATACCGTATATCATCAGTCATCGAATCTTTGTGATATTCTCATAACGTTTCTATACGGGCCGGGAAACATGTAGCTAATACTATAGCAAATAGTAGACGATTTTGCTTTGCAGTACAGTTCAATGCTGCTTCAGCAAGCATACATTCCCACTGGTTGTCGTCTTCCAGCAAGCCGAGTGCAAAGCATGCATCTTCATACGTTGGATTCTGATTTCCATCGACTTTACATATATCTTGAAATGACAATGAGCCGGTGTAATTAACCAACAACAGTCGAAAATAAAAGCACTCGCCTTGGATTGACTGTAAATATTCTCCCCAAGGCGTTTGATTTGAATAAACCGGGACATGCAGCAACCGGTGTGCCTTGCTTGTGGGGTGTCCATTTTTTTGAACCCATGTGAAATAGGGTGGTACTTCTGAGTAGAGTAATGTCCGTGCAAAGGCACCAAGAGCATCCGCACCGATTGCACAATTCAAAAAAATTCTGTGAGTGTAGTTTTTGGTGGATTTATAGCTCGGTCAATCGCTGTCTCGTTCGTGAAATATACGCTCTGACCGTTTTCAAGATGGACCGCTAAATGACTAACGGTTGGATCCCGTTCATAAATTGGGAATCCAAAGATACGCCAAACAGCTTCATTGGAGCTGATGTACCGGCCTATTTGGTACAGCGTTATTTCGTCGTTGTTATTCACTGGAAGAGCAGTCACATTGGTATTTTCAACTCGGAGTACTGCTATATCATTGCCTTTATTCACATACTTGCAAATATATTTGATGCTCTTCATTTAAGGGCATGCATAAGTATTAGAGTTTAATATGACTTGTTACAACGTGCGTGAATATTATTTTTGATTTATTATGCTTCTATCTCTAGTTTGGATCCGAATATGATTAAATAAAGATATATTTAAAATATACGTTAAATCTGTCCAAAAAATGAAAAAAAATTAGATACAAACCATTCTCGAATCCTTCTGAAGGTACACAGAAAATTTCATTTAAATCAGTCCAGCCGTTTAGGAGGAGTTCAGTGACATACACACGAACAGACGAAATATATATATAAAGATGGTATGAAGGATACATAATTTATTTATTATTTCTATAATTTAAGAAATTATTAAAATAAATTGACAGTGGAAAAAAAATTCTAAAAATGTTTGTATTTTTTCTAATAACAATGAAAAACATTATGGAAAAGAAAATTCATTTATAAAAATTTACGTCATTATTTTTCCATCAAACTTTTCAATTCAACGTTTTCTTTTCGACTAACATCTCATTATAAATTTTCCAGATTCTCAGTATTTACTGTTCTTTATCGTCTTCATTTCAACGAAGACCATAATTCAGCTTCAGTTCCATTCACAAAGTAATTTTTTTTTTCATAAATATTACTTTTTGAACAAATATTATTTATTTATTTATTTATTTTTATTAATTTATTTATAGGTAATGCATTATATGCATAGATTTATAATTATATTATTATATTTACCACCATCGAAGAAATTTTTTTATTATTGCCAAATAATAATAATAATCTGCCTCTTTTTTTAGAAAGTATGCCCTTTTCAAATCACAAGAAAAAAAACTTTCTTTTATGCCTTTTTCTAACAATACTAACACGATTTAAACCTGTATTCACATGATTTAAAATCACACATTGCGATTCCCATTTACGCGATTTGAGATAGCACATCGCGTTTGGTATTTCAAGATTTAATAACAAATATCGCATATGGCAGCAACGCATTTTCGTATCCTCAATGTAATTTTGTATTATGAATTTTGTATTTTTAATTATTCGTATTCACGTGATATTAAAATGAAACAATGAGACTTGCTTTCACGCGATAATAAAATTAAACATGGAAATTCGCATTAACGCGAATTTAAATTTAAATTTCGAAACTTGTATTCACGTGATTTAAAAATCACACATTGAGATTCATATTCACACAATTTTAAATAAATGAAATATGGCTTCAATATTTTTTGTTAAAAGGTATTTCCTGCATACTCTTTTTTTTTTCTTATTTAAATTTCAGGTATTTTTTCAATTATCTAAAAAGTGTTTTTTCACATAACATTTTTGGGTTTCTAATTTCAGCTTTTTTGATAAAGCTAGTAGTCAATCAATGTCCACAGAAAGTTTTTTTAATTAAGATTTTGTATTCGTGGAAAGTTTTTTAATTTCATCTAACTCTGCTAACTGGTATTAGGTATATTTTCACGCATTTAAGAATTTAACGGATTGTTTTTCATAAAAACGGCCCTATTTAAGTAAATAATTCTTCATACTGCTTAACGTTTTAGACTAAACGCATCTAAAATGAGTCATACAATTTCTGATAGTTTGATGCACGTCATCTCTTAAAATGGAAAAAAAAAAATTTCACCTTTCACCAATTCAATCGCAAATTCTGTTTCACCTACATTATTATAAATGCTTATATAACTAATACATTATAAATGTTTTAATATATTAAAAAAATGCCGTTAGGTAATCCTAGAGAAAGTCACGAAATTTCAGAATGCCGCATTGCTTTCAAAATATCAAAATGCAAACAAGTTATTTCAATCCTAATCAATCGTGTCATAATTTGTCTGATATTTCAGGAATTCTCATGGTTTACCTTAATTCACTTTTCTCTAAATTACTTATGTAAGTCCTCTTATGTCTTTTATTTTATTTTATAACCGTCGTTGAACAGCCGGTCCAATTTTTTGGGTTGACGACTACTAATGTTAAACTCCGTAGCCTTGTTATTTTGAACCCAATCCAGAAGACAAGGGAACTTTTGGATCATGTATTGGGAGAAATTTTCCTTCGGGGAGGACTTTTTTGATGAAACTAACCCGCATTTGCGTTACATGGCAAAGAAAATCACAAAAACCTCCCATGATTAGCCTCACGGCAAGGGGACTCTAACCCAAGACTGAGGATATTTTTTATCGTAACACTGTGGTAGGTGCAAGTCGGATGCGGAATGCGTATCGACCAGCTATCGCTGAGATTCGAACCTCGTTCACCTCATCGAAAAACGCTTTTTCTCCTGAGCGAGCTCGAAATAGAATGGAAAGAAAAGTTACTTGCATATGCAATTGACACGTTTCAACAACCAATCAGGATCGAGATACCCACACTACGTCACTTGCAAGTAACCCATTCGAACCACTCAAGGGACGAGAATTTGAAGTTTTAAATCGGTTATGGTTTTTTGAAATTTGTAATTGTATTTACATCAAACCAAAAAAAACAGTTATTTCTTTGATAGTTTGGTTATTTTTATGATGCTATTTAGGCAAAATGCCATTAAAAAAAAGAAAATTTTAAATTGTAAGGTATTTTTTGCATCATTTTAAAGAATATAATTTTACATGGCAAAATACAAAATTTGAGCATAATCGGTCGAATAGTTTTTGAGAAATCGAATTGTAAATATCTGACTTTTTTTTAAATTTCTCAAGAATTATTCTACCGATTTTGCTCAAATTTTGTATTTTGCCATGTAAGAAATTATATTTTTTTAAGATGTCGAAAAAATTGAATAGCTTACAATTCAAAAAATTTTCAATCATTATTAAATAAAATAATAATAAATATTTACTAAAAATTATTTTTTGCA
This sequence comes from Parasteatoda tepidariorum, assembly GCF_043381705.1. Taxonomy (NCBI): domain Eukaryota; kingdom Metazoa; phylum Arthropoda; class Arachnida; order Araneae; family Theridiidae; genus Parasteatoda; species Parasteatoda tepidariorum. The sequence goes on along the minus strand of NC_092206.1, from coordinate 4,320,944 downwards.
TGGAATTACCTTTGGACAAATTAACTTTATAATTGCGTGCAAAGATTTTTTAATTAGCTTGAAAAGTTTTCGATATATGGTAAAATACGCAAGAAGTGAAATTAACATTGAGAGATCCAAACTTCGGACTGCTCTCCTGTACAAGCTACAGGCACTATATTAACCAGATTGCACCTATATGCTGGGAGTCGGAAATACGAATCCATCGAAAACAAAGGTATGTTTGTTCAGAGAAGGTAAGTTTTTGTGTCTGATTTCGTAACATAAAATAGCGTCTTCACTTATTAATTAGCATATTTGAGGTCACTCCTTTGAACCATTAAGTACTAGAACGTGAAGATTTAATCATTAGATCAAAAGTTATTCATGTTGGACCGTTCTTTATTTTGCACAAATTTAATTGTAGGATTGAAAACATTCTGAAATATATGTGGAGAAAATATTGTATTTTTAGGGCATGAAATAATATTTAAAAAATGATTAATGAGCGATAACTGCATTAAGTATTTATTCCTTTTTATCAATATTTTTTTTCAGTGATTAGTGTTATTTATAATCGCGTGTTTACTTCTCTTAATTTTTGTAACGAGCATTTCATAAAACTCATTTTTATTATCTGTATGTATTTTGATTTGTATAAATCTCTTTAAGAAATGCGAGGGAGGGGGATAAAAAACGCTAATTCTCTTGTGTTGTTCTTGACATTCTGAATCGGGCGATGAAAATCAAGGTCATTGCCCCCTTTCTGAAGAAAGTGAAAGTAGGTGAAAGTTGAGCTTTCTTATGACGCCACAAAAGAAAGCGGTTTCATAACGCTTTATTTTGGTCGGTCATTCACCTCTAGACTGTTCCAGTCACGTGACGCAAAGTTTTATCATCACTCTGTTTCATTATTGCGTTCATAATCATTTTTTTCCGATTTCACAGCTTTAAAAAATTAATCCATATTAATTTCAAAAGAGTCAGATGTTTAAAATTTTGTTTCTCTCAGGAACCATTCGACCGATTTCGCTCAAATTTCGTATTTTTTCATGTAAAATTGCATTCTTTAAAATGATGCGAAAAATTTTATACCTTACTTTTCGAAATTTTTTCGACCATTATGATTAAAAAATGACAACTATTTACAATTTTTATTTTGCATGGAATTAATTACCTTTGGATAAACGAATTTTACATTTGTGGGTAACATTATTTCAATTCGCTTAAAAAGTTCTCGAAATATCACGAAAAACGCAAAAATTAGCATTAAGGAGTCCAAACTTTGGATAGCTCTCCTGACCGCACTATGGCCACCATATTTACCAGATTGCGGCTACCCACTCTATTTTGGGGGTCAGAAATTCGAATCCGTCGAAAAAACGGTATGTTTATGTAGAGCAAATACGTTTTTGTATTTGATTTCATAACTTAAAATATCGTCTGCACTAATTAATTAGCATATTAGAGGCCACTCTCACCAACTATTAAGATTGAGTCCTAGAACGTAAAGATCCGATTATTTGATCAAAAGGTATTCAAAGTGAACTTTTTTTGTGTACAGTCCGTTATTATACTATGACACATCTAAATTACAGAAATCGTTCTTTCTTTCCAGTATATCGAGTAGAAAATTGCACCAAAAATACTGAAAACAGAAAATAGTATCCTCTTTTTCTAAATTGCAGTCGCCTTCAAAATTTAAATATTTTGTTTAAAGTTACAAAGTTTTGTCTTTAAATCGGTTTTTCTTAATTCGAATTTTTTTTAACCTTGCTCACACGATCAATCGACTTTTCATAAACCATAAAAAAAATTTTTTTAAAAACTTGGTTAAGAAGGTTAAGACTTGTTGGTAGTAAAGCATGTTGCTTTATTTATTTTCGCATTAGCAATTAAAGTTTGGTCTATATTTTAGTTTGCTCCAAATAAAAATATATAATTTTTAAAAAAATTAATTTAAAGAAAAAATTTCCAAAGTTTTTTTCTTTTATTTGCATTTTAATATTTTAAACTAAAATGGTTTTAAAAGTACATGGTGCATGTTCAACAGCGCATTAAAAAATTTTTCGAGTCATTAAAATGGTTTGTATGACTTTTATCGTACGTCATAACATTTCATTTCCTTTTAAATTCTATCTCAAAATTAAATTTTTTAAAAAAAACTATCGTTTCACAAAAGATTCATATTCAGGCAAACTAAGAGGATCACTTCAAAAAGAGAAAATAATTCAAGTCTTCTAAAAGATATTTTAAAAAAATGAAAAGTTGATTTTACCAATTTTTGATTAAGTTACTAAGGGTCTAAGTTCGCTGACGTTTGCTTCGCAATAATTGCTGCTTCTAGGCATAAAACTGCTTAAATTAAAAATATATGTTTAAAATATATTAAACTAAAAATATATGTACTAAAAAGAATACTTGTGCCTCCACTTCGAATGTCCCAATATGTATCTTATGATACTATTAAGATCTATAAATGAACATATATCATTTCTTTAAGTAATCATTTTTTGAAATAACATTTAAAATTAAAAGCATAGTATCACAACTAATTTGGCGAGTTCACAACTGGAATTTAATATACCAAACGGACGGATGTATTTTAAATACAGTTTTTTCATTCTCCACATCGTAACTTAATTTCCCTTCGTGGAGGACTTTTTTGATGAAACTAACCCGCATTTGCGTTGCATAGAGAGGAAGACCACGAGAACTTCCCACGGTTAGCCTGGCGATAAAGGGACCTATGATCCGTCCACCACTGAGGATATTTTACGTCAGCACTGTGATCGGTGCGAGCCGGGTGCGTAATTCGTATCGACCAACCACCGCTGGGATTCGAACCCGGTTCACCTTATTGGAAGGCGAAAGCTCTATCCCCTGAGCCACCAGGACGCACCAAATGTATATTTTTATATTCCACATCGTTGTGTGTTCGCAATAAATGGTTTACAGTTCACTCACGTTAAATGATTTAGAATTTAACTTAAAGTTAAGTTCTAAATCATTTAACGAATCTCTTTAGCCGTCATTCATACAGTTTGCACCAAAAAATAATTGTAAAACGGTTAACAAGATCAGACACTTCATCTTAACTAATAACTTTCGAATCTTTATCTTAACTATTATCTTATCAATTAACTTCGAATAACTTTATCTTAAAATGCAACGTAGAATTACATTATTCTAATAATAATAATAAAAAATAGGTAATTATCCTGAACTCTTAATTTAGACATCAAAAACGTAATAATAACAGTACAGGTAATTTTAATCTTTAAATTAGGGAAACAAAAATATGTATAGGGAATGCATACAGAATTAAGTTTTTTTTAAAAAAAATCCTATCAACGTTGAAAATCGTTTTGCTAGTGCAACCTGGACTAACGGGTTTTAAAAAAAATTCCTAGTCAGTGATAACGTGTTTCGTTGAAGAAATCTCTCTTTTCAGAAATTCTTTGACTGAATGCTGAAATGCTGCTTAAGGCCAGTTCATTGATCCCCAAATAACAACAAACATTGTTCAAACATTGTTTGCCTTTTTTTAAAAAAATTTAAATGAAGATTTTACTTATTCTTTTTAAAAATTAATGCTTTTCGTACCTTATTATTGTGATAATTATAATCTCATAATATTTATTATATAGCTTGTACAGGACAGACAGACATGAATGTTTTGAATTGCTAATAAAAAAAATTTTAAAAAAACACGGGGAAAAAAAAGTTTGGAAATAAAAAAGTGGGAAAAATACTGGAAAAAAGCTCCTCATTAATCAGTGTTCTCCCTAAGCGTTTTTAGAAGGGTGGTCCACCCTGTCTGCCCTTGGATCCCTATAAATCCTCTCTCTTTGTCTTTTTTGTAAAAATCAGCCGCCCTTCCTTTAAAAATACTACCTTTTTATTCATAGTCCATTTTTTAAAACATTCACTGTTTAAATAGTTGTTACACACAGGTAAAATTATCTGTGTTTATAGGTTTAATTCTGATTTATTTTTACAAATATTTACTTTATTAGGATTATTCTCAACTCGTTAAATTTTTTATTGGTTTTAATTTTTAAAATTATTTTTAAAAATAAATAACTTTTTTAAAAAAAAGCTTTGAATATTCATTTTCTCAAAATCTTTAGTTTACTTTTTTTTATAAAAAAAATTATAACCAGAGATTATTTATTAGCATGCTTTTAATTATAGATTATTTATTAGCATGCCTTTATGAGAGAGAATAATTTTTTGAAATATACGCATAAAATAGTATAAGAGGGTAATTTAAAAATTGTTGAGGATAAAATTCAGTTATTCCATAACATAACACATTTTGCTAAATTCTTATGTTGTTGAATGAGTGCCCTTTCAAAACTAATCACTTTTATAAGATAATCACTTTTAGACGCTCTCAACTACGATGCTAACGTAAATCGATGTAACGTTTCTATTGAATTTTTAGCAGTTATTGATATTGATTTTCACGTGGTTTTTAAATATCCTGGAAAATTCGAATCGTGCATTTGAGTGTTTACTTTTTAAGGCAATGATTCAATCGAATATTTGGCATTTATTGCTATCGATTTTCCCATAGTTTTATAAATCCGATATTTTTTATGCGATATTATTTATTACAACAACTTAATCTCGAAACGAAACAAGCATTTGAGTAACCCCTTTACTGAGCAGTCCGATTCGCGTGATTCCGTCGTCGATATTTTTTTACGGCAACGAATTTCATGATTTTTAATTAATTTTTTTTCCGTAATGATTATTTACAAAATGCCAGAATATCACCGTAATAATAGGACAAAACATTATTACATGTTCAATTTTAAAAAAAATTATAATAGGTTTTTTTTTTCTTTTGTAAACAGAGCGCTTTTGTTATTTTAAATTAGTAATACATATGTCAGTTATAGTTAAAAGTATCGGGCAGCTTTAGTGAATATCCGATATGATTGTTATATCTGATTTGATATTAATTTATTTGTTGGTATTATTATATTTGGAGTACCGTTTAAATGCATACTGGGCAGTGGCACTTGTGCTTAAACATTGATGCAGGGATATATATATATATTTTAAAAAAAAGGGATGAAAATATTAAAAAAGCAATTCATAATACTATCGGCTGCATGTTTCTGTACTGATTTTTTGTTTCTCTTAATTTAATTGTTTCACCTGTCTCTGACTAAATCCCGTAAACACCTGTTAAAAAAAATTTCTCTCGGAGTAAAAAAAAAATATTTTTTTTCCCCGTGGGGAGGGGGGAGGTTGTGTGTGTGAGGAGATGACCCCGTTATAAAAGAAGGAATGCGGAGAAGAAAAAAGTCACTCTCTCCCTCAAGTTCATTGCCATTTTTTTTTTCCTTCTCCTTCTTCAGAGGACATTGACCCCTACCTGATGCTGTTTTCTGCTCAGACCTGCTCACGTCAAAAAATATTTTTGTGTTCTCTCATTTTAATTTATTTTATAACGATCGTTGAACAACCGACCTAAATTTTTGGGTTTACGATTACTTATGTTCAACTCCGTATCCTTGTAATTTTGAACCCGATCCAGAAGACAAGAAAACTCCTGGATCCAATATTGGGAGAAATTAGCCATCGTGGAAAACTTTTTGAAGGAACTAACCCGCATTTGCGTTACACGAAGAGGAAAGCCACGGAAACCTCGGTTAGCCTAACGGTTAGGGGACTCAAACCCATGATCCGTCCACCACTGAGGATATTTTGTGTCAGTACTGTGATCGGTGCGAGCCGGGTGCGTGATTCGAATCTACCAATTGAACCCGGGAACCCGGTTCACCTCATTGGAAGGCGAAATCTCTATCCCCTGAGGCAGCACGACTCACCAAACATATATCTTTGCCGGGATAGCCTGGTTGGTAGGGCGCTGGGCCCATGTCCGAGAGTTCGTGGGTTCAAACCCCGCCGGCCGAAGACTCCCCGTATAGTAAAGTGACTGATATACGTTAAATCTGCGGAGTCGCAAAGTCCTCCATGTTCCCATAACAAATCAATACCTCTGAGGGTACTGGATTGGAGATCGATCGCTCTCTGCTTTAGGTCAAAATTACGATCAGTGGATGTATGAATGGGTCCGTCCTATAAACGAGTGCGACGTATGGTGTGGCAGAAGTCGAATTCTTGGCCATAGATGGCGCCACAGAAAAACAAGAAACGCACACTCTGCCTTAGATTTGCTCGATTTCACAAAGCATGCTTGCCCATGTGGCAAGTGGCATTAGAAAGAACAACAACATATATATCTTTATATCCCACATCATTGTGCGCTCGCATTAAATGGTTTACAGTTCAATGGAGGTGCTATTCAGGATGATTTATTAAGCATTATGCTGAAATTTAGAAAACATCAATTTGTGGCTGATTAATTTTTAAAAAAAATTTATCGGATAGTACTGATAAATCCTAGCCAACGAGATTTACTCAAAGCGAAAAAGAATTATCTTGTAGAAGTGTATAAATTATGTTCTATAATTTATATTTTTGGCAACAAAATCAGTCGTGAAATACGATAATATTGGGGTCAATGTTCATTCGTACGTGAATCCGTATTTCGTTAATTCAAATAAAATGAGTGAGATGCATAAATCATAAAAAACGCTTAATAACAGAAAAATATATTTAATAACAACAACGAAAAATGATGTTAATGTTCTCAATGGATTCTTAATATTAATTAATAATACATCACTGCACAGAGCGCCATCTCTGATAAATATTATGTAACATCTACCACATTTTATACTTTAAAAATTGGTTTGACTTGTATAAAACGAGATATTTAAGCCAAATACAAAACAAGGATTGGCTCGTGGGATAGAGCGTTCGCCATCAAATGAGGCGAACCGAATCCCAGCAATGGCTGTTCGATACGAATTCCGCATCCGGCTCGCACCGACCACACTGCTGACGTGATATATCGTCAGTGGTAGATGGATTATGGGTTAGAGTCTCCTTGCCGTCAGGCTAACCGTGGGACGTTCTCGTGGTCTTCCTCTCTCTGTAACGCAAATGCGGGTTAGCTCCATCGAAGGCAAATTTCTCCCAATACTCGATCCAGGAGTTCCCTCGTCTTCTGGATTGGGTTCAAAATTTCAAGGCTGCGGAGTTGAACATTAGTAGTCATAAACCCATAAAATTGAGTCGGCTGTTCAACGACGGTTATAAAAAATAAAAGAAAAGAAAAAGAAATACTAAGCAAGAAACGAAAGTTTTGCATCTAGTCAAACTAAAGATTATTAAACGGTGTAATTGGTTGCGCCTCAAATTTAATTTGAGTTTTTGTTTTCAAAATCCTATTATTTTGAGCCGACAAATGTCTGCAAATCCTGATGCAAAAGCAAAGAGAATGAGAATGAAATTTTGCTAGTTTTATTAATTAAGAGAAAGAGCTATTTCAATAATGATGAATGCATTTTTGAAACAACTCCTACAATATTCATGAATATGAATGCTTGATAAATATTTATAATAAAATAATTTCTTTTTAGTTTCGATCCCATTCAAAGCATTGTTAATTTAGGCTTACAGAATTATTTCTGTTGTGGTCGTCGCCCATTAAGGTAAGATGTGCGATTGTTCTTGTTTCCCAGTGGCGTCAACCATGACCAAGAATTCAACTTCTGTCACATCCATACGCCACACCCATTTATAGGGTGGACCTATTCATACATTCATTCCTTGATCCACAGATTGTAATTTTGACCTGAAACTGAGAACGATCCATCTCCTATTCAGTTCCCCATGAGGTATAATTTGTTATGGGAACATGGAGGACTTTGTGTCCCGACAGATTGAACTTGCACCAATCACCATATGCTGGTTGCGAACTCCCGTTCTCACGAGCATGAGTCCAGTGCCCAGTTTATAAAATTCCTTTTAATAAGTATAAATTAATCCCTTTACTTACACAGATCCAGTTTCTTAAGATCTCAGTGTTGATCAAAAATTCATAATTCAAGCATTTGGATTTTACTCTTGTGCCAGCCAACTATTCTTTGACTGGGGGGGGTGAGTCAAAGTTAACTGCTTGAGTCAAAAACTTTTGTTCGTTTTATTATTTTAAAATTAGTTTTATTTCTTTAGTATTATTATAACAAATAGTTATTACTTCCTTCAAAAAAATAGTTAGATTTTTCAATAAATCTAACTATTAAATGGTTATTATTTCATTTAAAAAATAGTTAGATTTTCCAATAAATCTAACTGTTAAATAGTTATTACTTCATTCAAAATAGCTATCATTTAAAAGATATTATTAAAAATAGTCATAAATAGATACGATTAAAAATAATTATTTCATCACATTTATATGTGCTATAGTTGCATAAATTATTTCGGATGATTATGATGACTATGATTTAATTATTACATTCACACCATCAAAATATTTAACAAAAATAATTTGTGAATCATAAACAAATGAAAAAGAAAAATTAATTGAGAAAAAGTTTTATAAATGAATTTTATAACTTAAATTTTGTTAATGCTAAGTGATACATTTTGTTCATAAATGACATAAAATTGCTTTTCACTCCTCAGAAACAATTTGAGGCACTGTATGTGATTTACATTTTGATTCAGGCATTAACTGCAAAAAAGGGTTTCTCAAATTTGAACAAAATGTGTCAAAATAGCTCCGAAACAATAATTACATAGGTCTAATTCAATAGAAATATTGATCAATATTGAAACCGCATGCATTTTTATTTGAACAAAATGCATAGTCTCAAAAGTGATGCGCAGAGAGGAATGCGAGAGAGAGAGGTGCTCGTCGGATTCGAACCCAAGAACTCCGGGTTTGTATTAGGATGCTCTAACTATACCATAGTTGAACAGTGCGCAAGAGAAGAAAAAAAATAGATATTATAATATATATTATAAAAAAAAACGTATAATATAATACCTGAACAAGTTTGAATATTATACGTTTATATTAAGGGGAGAAATCGGGCTATTGATATACATAAAGTGCTCCAAAAAAAACGGACCTTTTGATATAATGATTGGATCAGCACATTTTAGGACTCAATCTCAATGGTTCGAGGGGTGACCTCAAATGTTCATTAATCAGGACAGACGATAGTATAAGTTACGAAATCAGACTCAAAAACGCATTTTCTCTGAATAAACATACCTTTTTTTTCCCGACGAATTCGGATTTTTCACCCTTGATATATACGGAGTAGCCGCAATCTAAAATATGGTCCCCATAGTTTGGTCAGGAAAGCGATCCATAGCTTGGATCCCTTAATGTTAATGTTACGTTTTGCGTATTTGGCCATGCCTCGAGAACTTTCTAAAATATTTATAAGTTGGAGTGGGAAAAAAGTTCTTTTTTAATTTTAATTCATTAAAATATTAATATACTATCTTTCCACACGAAAAGATATTTTCTGACACTACGAAAACTCTGCTACGTTAAAACTGCAACAATACCAGCAGTACGTATTAACAAAATTAATTAAGCGTCATCTGCGTACGGCGATTTTCTGCTATTCATCTAAAAGAATAAGTACCTTTTTTTTCCATTAATTTTTGTTTTTTTAAGCTTTTTTTTTTCCGTATAATGAGGTGAACCACGTTCGAACCCAGCGCAGGCTGGTCGATACGAATTCCGCATCCTGTTGCACAGTTCTGACGTACAATATTCTGAATGGTTGAACGGATCATGTGTTAGAGTCCCCTCCCGCATTAAATCCTCATCTTCCGAGGTTTTCGTGGTTTTCCTTGCCATGTAACACAAAAGCTGGTTAGTTCCGTCAAGTCCTCCTCAAAGACAAATTTCTCTTAATACTTGGTCCAGGAATCAGGGCCGTCTTAATAGCACGCAGGGCCCCCGGGAACGGAAATGTTTTGGGACCTGAAAACAGGACATACTGCTTAAAATCGAACTAAAACATTTCACATACACAAAATAAAGCATTTTCAGCACATGCAATAATTTGAAAAAATTTAAATACATTTTGATTTAATTGTATTTATATTTGTTTCAAAAGAAACTGAAAAAAACTGAATTTGCATAAAAACTTCATTGGAACGTAAAAAAATAGATTTCGATTGTTTTTTTTAAAGTTTCCATGTTGATAAACTATTCTAATTATTGTAATTATTGTTGTTTGCATGATAATCAATCACTGTTTGTAGAAAGAAAAACAAATTACACACTTTATACAATAGAATTTATTTATTTTAAAAAATATATATAAGGTAATCTTGTTTATTTCTTGTTTTTTTTTTTTTAAATACAATTGATAAGGAGTGAGATTCTCAAGGGCCCCCTGAGTGCCTGGGGTCCTCGGGCACCTCCCGGTGGTGCCCATGCGTAAAGACGGTACTGCCAGGAATTCCCTTGTCTTCTGGAATGGGTTCGAAATTTCAAGGTTACGGAGTTGAGCATTCAACGATGGTTACAAAATAAATTTAATAAATATTACCAATATTAATTAAACATTTGGGTCAATAATAATATAACGATTTTTTAGAGTCCCCCAAAACTAATAAATATCTTTTCGACATGAACTTTGCTTTTTAGTACATAGGTTATTTTTTGTTTCAATTAGTACATATTACCAACATTAATTTATCATCATTGACGTCTATAATAGCATGACGATTTCTTAAGGTTCCTCTAAACAAATAAATACTGTGCTCCATACTCTATTAATTGTGAATTTTAGTACATTATTTATTTTATTTCAATTTTTCAACGATTACTTAAATTTACTGGCGTCAATAATAGTATGGCGATTTTTTACTTTTCTCCTAAAGGAATCAGTACAACATAAATGTTGCCTTTTCCATTACTTTTGATTTTAAATTATTTACTTTAATAGAAACACATTTTAATCATAATTACTGTAAAAAATAAAGGAGTGGTTTCTGATTACTTTAGGAATACTAATATGGTGACATAGTCCTTCCATGCTACCACGCTAACGTTGTTCATTGAATTTCATAGCGAATAAAAAATAATTAAATATTAAAGTAAGTGCAATAAATTGATCAAATAGAGCTATAAACTAACAAATGTCTGTAAAATATTTGGAAGAAAAAAAATATAGAGTAGTCTATAGTTTTAATTAAAACAATGGCTAAGGCTTAACCAATCAGAAAATTCTATTTTCGTTCTTCGCTCATCCCATTTCGTTTTCGCTCTCAAAAATTAAGTGGTTCTTTTACATTTTTATTCCTCGAAAGATTTCAACGTTAACTTTTGAAAACCTTATAATTCAAACAGTTTCGATCTCCCATCATTTTTGAATTAAATAATAAAAATTAATACTATTATTCAATCGATACTATATCTTACAATGTTTGATTATTTATTTAATACTATATCTGATTTTTCATCATCCATCATTTGAAAACTAATGTTTTCTTATTGAGAAAATGGAAAGTTAAAGAAAATAACTTTTATATACAACTTATTTAAAACCATATTTATTTTTGTAAAAATTTGATAACGGGGGAGACAAGATTCTTTAGTAAAAAAATTTTATTAGAATAAGGCAATTTTTTCACACTTTCATAAATAATGTCGAAAAATACTCATTATAAATCTAAAGCTTGCTATTTTATTCATTTTCAATAAAAAGAAACAGAGGTTCTATTGCGAAAAATTTACATAAATTTATCCAGAGATATGTATCAAGTAAACAAAACAAAAATATATCTGTCCTTGAAAATTTTAAATAAATAAATATATTTTAAAAACTTCTTTACATATTAAATTAAAAATCTAATTAAAGTAGTGAATACTTTTTCTAGAACACTTTTTATTTTTCCCGAAACATTTCCTGGGAATTTTTTTTCCTGGAACACTGGGAAAACAATGTCAGGGAACACTTTTGGGAGTTATTAAAAATAATTTGTAAATGCAGTCTTTTAATTAGCACTTGTATATGCTTGTATTGACTCGTACTATACAAAGTACAGATTGCTTTCTATTTCAACAAAATCTCTAGTACATTTTACATAAAAGTAGAATAAAACATAGAATACGAGTTTTTTTTTAAAGTCTTTTTTTAACTTTTTTAAAATTATTTCAGATGCATAGAAAAATCAAAACGTGGGCTAACATGCATACAAAATAGTATAATGTGACTTATCTTTCTCTACTACACTGTATAGATATTAACGCATGAATAATAGCTATATATTCTATATCATCGCTTACCTTTTAATTATGAATCCGGAAAAAGTTACATTCATGTTGGGAACGTGAGGGAAAAAAAAGAAGAAAAAATAGTACGTTTAAAACAAATGGGCGAAGATGACACTTTAAAAGCTATTTCAACTAATTCTTTGGATCTTATTCTCTGCCTAAAGGACACATGGGAATAACTGAATTGTTGCAACAAAAGGGTATTTTTTGAAGGTAAATACCGAAAAGATATTGTTTGAATGGAAAATACTTAAAATTATTAATTTCTTATATTTTATTTTGTTTCTTTTTTTTCCAAATGTAAAATTTCTGCCACATTGCTCAAGCAATATTTGCTCCCCTGCTCGAGTTGGCAGCCCTACCACTAGTCCATTACACCACTCCCATTCTTTTTGCCAAGCTTGCAATGACTGAAAGTGAAAAAAATATGGGTAATTTATGTGGGTTCACTTGATACTTCATGTTTTACTGAAAGATGGCAGCACTAAACAAGCTCATATTATTTTCTTTCGTCTCATTTCTGTTATGCATTATTATTTTAATTTTTTTTTTTCTTTATGTTTTTTAATATTATTTAATTATTTTTAAATTACCCTACTTTTTGTACCAAAAATTTCGTTAGTTCATTGTTATCTTCTCTTTTCGATAAATTTAATAATGTTAAATAGATAATAAATATTATATCTTTAATAATTTTATATATACATAATTCATATTTTTACAAACATATTAAGGTATGGTTAGACTAATAGTAGTCTGCCACGTTTGGGAAAGGTAACAATCGTGCAACTTTTATTATAGCTTTGATTTTGCATTTATTGATTCCTTAAGACCAAAATCTAATTCTGCTAAATGCTATGAAAGTTTATTATTCAGACTTGAAGATAGAGTTGTTTTAAATGAAGAAAAATTAAAATTTGCATTTTTATATTTTTCATAAGATAGTTTAGTTTGTTAATGTTTTATTATTCGCATTTTCATATCTTTGATATTTGTTAATAAAGATTTAAGCAGTCATGTTGTTAACGAAAGTATTCGTGTCAAAGGAATTGTTTTTTAATTTACAGCTTGATTGAATGCATAGAGTAAAACACACACAAAAATGCACGGCTACAATTTTCTTAGTTTTTAGTGTTCGACATATAAAAAAAATTTTAAAAAATAGAGTGAGAGTTTAAAGTAAGTAAAAAGTTCTAAATTATTTTGTTAGATGGCAGCACTACTATTTTGAAAAGGAGCTAAATTATTTTCTTCAAAAGAAGGTTTAATATTTTTTATATAAAGTTTAAAAAAAAACATGATTAAGTTACACTTAAATAAAATTAAAAAAATAAATATTGCCATGCGCATACGAGTGCAAACTGAGGTATGAAGGTGATAATAAATAAAATCTATCAAATGTAATTAAAGACGCATAAAAGTTAAAATAGACATTTATAAATTTAAAAAAGAAATCATGTTTGTAATTATGTAGTATTTTTATGTAATTAAATATTTCTGCAAATTGTTTAGAAAAACTTCTTTTTTGTGTATATTCTATATTATGATTAATTTTTAAGCATCATTAAAAGTAGATTTATTCAACTTCTCACTAAATCTAATTTTCATTTTTTTTACCCCCCCCCCCCCNTTTTTTTTTCCCCCCCCCCCCCTGTTAAGTTAGTCGCCAAATCATTGTATTACGATAACATAAATATTTCTGAGTCTATTTCTGTAACCAAAAGTAAGATTTTAACATGGTTTTTCGAGGTTCAGTCGCCAAGGAAAATAAAAAAAAAAAAGCCTCAGTTTAAGTACCTTAAACTCGAGGCAAAGCGATCATTTTGACTATACATATCATCTTGCCGTAAAAAATTGTCTGGGTTTTAAAACGGACTAACAACTTACATATTTAAAAAGTTATTAAACTTTTATGAAACTCGCCAATTTGGCGACATTTTTCCTCCTTTAGATGAAAATCACCAAAATTACTACCTTATTCTAAGTTTTTGGCAAATTTTTACGAGCCCAGATTATGCAGCATTAGAATAAATTTTTAAATATTGAAAAAATAGATCAGAAACGCTTTTCATTTTCATAAAGCTGTGGTTTTATTCCATATTTACGTTTTACACCATTTTCAAAATAAATTTCATTAACAGCGATGTCTTTAGATTGGCTAAACTTGACCTAACAGTCAAGGATAATTGTTGGAAACTTACAGAAACTCTGAAAATAGCTTATTATTTACAACAATTTTCATTTCTCATTTCATAGGACGACAGAGCCTTCTAAAGAAATTACAGAATCAGGAATCAACTTTCAGAATGAATAAAGAATCAGAATCATCTTTTAAAGAGTCTGGTTCTCGGTTTAGGGTAACTCCTAATCAATTTGTAAACCTTAACACCGTTTTTTTCTTTAAATTATTATTATTATCTAATTTAGCAATGCTATGAATTTACTGCATGTCTTGCAAATGAATTTTGTGAAACAAACAATTAAATTAGAAAAGAAGAAAAAAAATTATAATTTTATTTTCAGATGCGGAAGAGACTGAAGACGCAGACAGCGCTGGCGACAAATTTGTGGCCTGCAAAGTATGTGGCGATAAGGCTTCTGGATACCATTATGGCGTCACTTCCTGTGAAGGTTGCAAGGTAATTAATGCCTAACTATTTTTAATCGGAACTAAATTTTTTTTTTGTAAATAACGTAATTGATTCTTGTCCATTAAAAATTGAGTCCAGTACAGATTGAAAAAACATCGTAACTGCTTCACGAAAGATTTCTAGAAAAGTATCTTGAGAGCCGTGATGGCTCAGGAGATAGAGCTTTCGTGGTCAACCGGGTTCGAATCCCAGCGGTGGCTGCGAATTTTGCATCCAGCTTGCACCGACCACAGTGTTGATGTAAAATATCCTCAGTGTTAGTCTGGTTAAGTTCCTCCTGCACTCAAGTTAACTGTGAAAGGTTCTCGTGTTTTTCCTCTCCATGTAATGCAAATGCTGGATGGTTCCATCATTAAGTTCTCTATGAAGACAAATTTCTCCCAAAACGTGATCCAGGAGTTTCCTTGTCTTCCGGATTGAGTTCGAAATGACAAGGCTATGGAGTTGGAACATTAGTAGTCGTAAACAAAAAAAAATTGGGTCGCTGTTCAACGAAGGCTATAAAAAGAGTCTTGACAACTATTTTCTTTCAAGTATTGCTAAAATAGAATTTTTTTTAAAAACTCATAAAACAAAATCTATTTTTGAAAGAAAAAAAACATTTTTTGCAATATGTAGCTAATCATACATGGATGCCAAATACATAAAAATCTCTATATTTAATTTTTCATCGATTACATTGATTTTTCTATTTCACGGCAGAGTAAGCTTCAATCACTGGCGTCCTGGGAGTAATAAATACTCCCTATATTGTGGTTAGAAGCGATCGTTGTGTAATAAGGTTTTTTTACGGACTCCAGAAACGAATATTTCTTCTACTAATCAGACAAAAAGTTCCGTGACCTCAAATAATTTGATTTTACTAAAAATGAATCTATACAGATGTTTATATAATCATACTAAGGGAGTACAGATTTAGGAGTTTTCCTGTCTTCTGTATTGGGTTCAAAATTAAAAGGCTTAGGAGTTGAGCATTAGTAATCGTTAACCCAAAAAACTAGATCGGCTGTTCAACGTCTGTTATAAAATAAAATAAAAAGTGTTTGTATGTTCTAGTCTTTTTCAATAGATCGCAAAAATTTCCTGACATTTTGTCCATTATTAATCAACATTTCATATCTTGAGTTAAAAAATAAATCAATAATAATTAATAACATTTCATTGACATTTGTATGGTTACAGGATGTACTGGCATCGATACATGGTGGTGGAAAGTATAGCGTCTATCCAAATTGCTGCAACTGGCAATTAGCCAGTAGCAAAATTTCCTAATTCTGCCTTATAATTTTGTTTCATAACCGTAGTTAAGCAACCGAACCCAATTTTGGATTTACGACTGCTAATGCTCAACTCTGTAACCTTGTAATTTTGAACCCAGTGAAGAAGACAAGGGAGCTCTTGGATCAAGTATTGGGAGAAATTTGCCCTCCTGGAGGATTTTTTGATGGAACTATGTCGCATTTGGTTTACATGGAGGGAAAGACCACGAGAATTTCCCGCTGTTAGCCTGACGGCAAAGGGACTCTAACCCATGACCTGTCTACCACTAAGGATATTTCACGTCAGCACTGTGCTCTGTGCAAGCCGGATGCGGATTTGTATCGACAAGCCATCGCTGGTATTCGAACATTCGAACTTGGTTCGCCTCATTGGAAGACGAATGCTCTGAGCCATCGCTGTTCTTTCTTTTTTTTATGGAACCAACTTGCATTTACGTTACTTGGTGAGGCTGCGTTAATTCTGCGATTAGCCTGACGGCAAGGGGACTTTAACCCATAATTTGTGTATCACTGATGATATTTTACGTCGACACTGTGGAATTCGGCAAAGATGTATCGCAATTCTCAACATACAAATCGGAAGTCTGCTGAAAACATTAAAAACAGAAGAGGTGAAAGCTGCCTAAATAGGTAAAAAATTTGTCCAGAAAATTTTGTATTATAAGTGGATGCTGTTAACAACAACTTGTTATTACACCATGATAAGACACTATTTTTTCCGTACCATAGTAAACGTTTATTTTTAAATAGTCCATCTGTCTTCGAAACTTTAAAATTCCAATAGAGGCGAAACGGACATGAATTCCTTTATTAACGGAATATTCTTTATATTCCAAAGAACACAAATATTGCCGACTTATAGGAAATAAAATGAAATTATGTTGAAAAAGAAAGTCGAATTTTGGAAAAATAGTACTTATTGTCGTGATCTATGTGTTAATGGAAAACATTTATAACATTTCTAAAAGAAAGAGAGAGAAATATATACTATATTCTAGAGAAATATATAGCAGGTGTCTGTCCAGACATTTTGTGAAAGGTCCGTTTTTCGTGAAATTGTGAAAAAATTACTCACATTCTTTCAACCAGGGTCCGTTTTTATGAATTTGTGCAAATAGGGTCCGGTTATTGCAAAAAACTTTTTCAAGGAGTTTTTAAATTGTAAATAGATACAAGATTATGCTCGGCACTGTAAAATTATAATAAAAAAATTAAATTTTCAAAAATAAACAGCAATTGCTGCTTCTAAATCAGAGATGCAACATACAAATATTTCGTATTTACCCTATATTGCTGAACGCGGAATATTCATTTCGGACGAATAATGGAAGAATCGTCTGCCGAAGACAAAACCTAATTCGTTTACATCCATCTTTCTTGTTTTCTGCCCTGGGAAGGGTTTATTCGAT
>NC_092206.1:4294530-4302347 GCF_043381705.1 Parasteatoda tepidariorum | reverse complement strand
ACCATATATGGCAGTACTTTTACTTTCGTTACTTGTACCGCCGGTACAAGTAAAAAGTACGTACTTTTACTTGTACTTCATTACTTTTTAAATTTAGTACTTTTACTTGTACTTTCGTTACAAGTATTTCGTTAAAGTACAAGTATTTGTAACGGAAATATCGAATGAAATCGTTACTTTTTTCTAAAGCTCGGTAAGCTTTCTAAAAAAAAATTTTAAAAAAATGCTTATGTTTTTTTAATTTATAAAATTAATGTGCAAATATATGCATTCACAGCTAATTTCGTGTTTAAATACTTTCTGTTTCAACTTATACTGCACATTCAATTAATTTTTACTAGCTCAAAGATCACAAAGCTATTTGTAGCCCCCGTGTTTGCTTTGTTTGTGCTTTTAAAACGCATTTCTAGAGAGTAAAACAATTTTAAATCAATGGTAATTTGAATAAATAAAAATAATAAACTGAAAATTAAAATCAATAGATAAAATTTCTTTTTCGTTCAAATCCATGAAAAGTTTGATATTAAAATTATATTTGATTTTGAAATTATATTATACGATTATATTACAATATTCTTCCGAATTTAAAAATAAATTAATATCCATAACTTTCAAAATTAAAAATAATTAAATAAATAACAACAATTTCGCAAAAACATTAAAGAACATAAGAATATTATTCAATAAAATTTTAGGTTACTTTGAATTCTCCATTTCCTAGAAATGTACTTTTAAATCGTTACTTTTTTTGCTTAGTACTTGTACTTTTACTTGTACTTTTTACTCGTTACTTTTAAAAATGAGAACTTTTTACTTTTTTTAAAAATACTCGTACTTTTACTCGTTACTTTTTAAAAGTCACGTTGTCCTATGTGCATAGAATATTTATTATATTAGGTATTATATTAGTATATTGTAATAATTAGACCAAATATTTAGACGCATTGCAGTGTTTTAATAATGACATGTTTTGCACGAGTTTATAGGCAATACTTTTATATTCAAACATACTTGTAATGGGTTTTTATTCAGGAGATTTTTTATAGACTTTCTATTTGTATTTATTTTTAACGTATTGCATTACAATGTTAACCCATTGTTACACGAACGTAAACAAGTGCTGTATTGCATCACCTGATAATTAAGATTCTGCATAGAATCTTAAAGTGCGTCTAATAATTTAACCAGGGACTGTATATATATAAACACAATAAAGACAGAAAGGATATAAGAAAAGGGAGGTTAACGAAGAAAATTAAGAAAAAAAAATAATAATTTTTGTTGTACTGCACATAAACTGCAAGTACATAGAGCTCATAAAATAAGTTAAAAATATATAATAGATAAAGCATGTTACAGATTAAGCATGAGGAAAAGAACAGATTTTTTGAAAGAGAAGAAAAATTATTAAAAACAAATTTTTTTTTTTTTAAATATTAAAAATTTTAAAAAAATAATAAAAAAGACCGGAAAACAAAATAAGAAAAAGATACAAAAACAAAATGTAAAATAAAACATATCAAGCGAAAAATAGAAATTAAAATTATTTTATATTCTTGACAATTTTATTTTCTGTTTTTTTTTTCTTCATGGTTTTATTTGGTATTTTTTGCTTAATTTGTTCTATTTTTTGATTTCACTTCCGCCATCCCAAACAAGAATCGAATGAGTTGGAGACAGATTCTGATGGGGCTTTTGAAAACCGAAGATCTGCTAAATTTTCACCACTTTTTTAAGTTTTTGCCTCGTAACACCTAAAAAAAATGATTCTTAAAATTCAGTAAATTCCGCAAAAAGAAATAAATAAATAAATGAAAAATCAGTAGAGGCATGTTTGTTAGTGAAATCAATGTGAGAATAAAGCGCTGCCAAACAGGGTGGTTCTAAACTTTCTCCAACCCCCCAGGGTGCGAAGTATATTTCGGCTAATTTTATCCTAAAAGTAGAAAACCAATTCGATTCCTCTTACAAAATGCAAAAAAAAAAAATGTGAATTTTTTTTTTTCTTTTCTTTTTTTATATGTATTAATGCGTAAAAATTAGCAAAAATTTTTAAAACTTGATTTTCACTAAAAGCGGAATTTAAACCTGCGGTCTCCGACTCTCAGGCCATCGACTGGTGCCGGTCCATGGATCAAATTTTACCGGTCGCTTAATAAACATTTAACTATTTCCATTTTAATTACTGTGATGTATTTTTCGCGGTTTGGGTGCGACTTTCCATAGACGAGAGGTTAACTGGGAGCTGAGATGCCTTACCAATACCGCTCATGTAACAGATTTTTTTAAGGCAAATTTAAAAAATAATTAAATTAAAATTATTAAATCAAAAAGATCTAAATTATGAATAATCAACAGCCCCCCCCCACCACCACCACCACGACCACCATCGGGCCGTGGCAAAATTATAAAACGTTGACTGATCCGTGGCGATAAAAAAGTTGGGGAGCACTGCTCTAAAACAATACCTAATTTTTTTTTTTACTTAGGAATGATACATTTTAAATTCGCAAGTTTTTGAGAGTAAATGCAATGGTTTTTTTTTTTTTTTTTTTTTACTTTACGATTAAAACNTTTTTTTTTTTTTTTTTTTTTTTTTTTTTTTTTTTCTTAAAATGGGTGAGACAAAATTTTTTATTCATTTTTGAGTTCTGATTTTGACGAGACAGCGAAACCAAAATTAATATTGAAGCATATTATTCGTTTCGGAATTTACTGTTCATTACTTTTGCTTTTGTTCAATTTCGAGTGTGGCGCATTTTTTAGAATTTATGTGACAAAAAACTAAAAATGGGCTGACAATTTAGCGGCTTTTATTTTCGGCTCTCCAGAAGTTAAGCTCATTTTAGAAACCGTCGTTAACTCATATTATTCTTATTTGGAATGCCCATAAAGAAATAAAATCACTTCCAGCCTTCTTGGAATTAGTTCGAACCAAAAATCTTATTTTGACTATTTAGAAGAAACGTAAAAGCCGCCATACTATTACTCTAGGTAACAAATTTTTTTTTGCCGCATTCATACAAATACCTGCCTAATTGGGTAAACAAGAATAAAATCTCCCATACCCACACGTGACCTAAGACTTCAGCGCCATCTAATCTTTATCAGCAAAATGACGTATTATAGATAAGCAGCGGTCGCCATAGCAACGCATGCAATGACGACGCATGCGCACTGTTTACCATTACTCTTGAACATAGTTGAAAAGTGTGTGGACGCCATCAAATCAAAACCAAGACCCATTTTGCCCATGGGTGAAAATAAATAAACTACACACGAAATAGCAAATAGAGAAATATTACTAATTCATTTAGAAAAATCGTGTGAAATCGCCATATACTGTTACTGATGACAATGATGCTTAATTAATGTGGGTAATAAGTACGAATGGAATAAAATAAAAAAACTATGAACTAAACTAAATTAATATCGAAATAATGTAAATTCATTTAGGAGAATGGTAAAAAAAAAATAGCAATGCTGTTATTGATGCCAATAATACTTACTTATTTTTAGAACATAGCGTTTTTCGCCATATTTCTGGAATTAAGCCAAGTTTTAAGCCTGGAACTAGACACTTATTTTTCTCTTCGGTAATGCCTCTCCAACTTTTTTTTTTCTTACTCCTCGCTGTTCATATAAAGATGTTTTCAGGTAAAAAATAATTCTTGCATCTATTTATCATTACTTGCATTGATAAAAGTCGAATTTCTGTAAAATGTCAAATAAACTTATTTTCATACCATTTAAAACTATTTCATTACTCAGTAGAAAATTTATAAGAAACCGGTCAAATAGTTTTTTTTTTAATTATAAAAATGATCTCTGAAATAGTAAAGAATAAAATAGTGTTTTTCATTAATGCATTTGTAGGGAGTGAAATTCAGTTTTTTAATAATACAGTTCCTTCCTTCTGAGAACTGAAATAAACTTTTATTTGATATCAATTGCTCTTTTATTTTTGCGTTTTCATAAAATAGTTTTGTCAAACATAACACAGTAGGACCCAGCTGTAGTAAATTATAGGAGAAACCAGCAATAAACGATGGTATTCAAAATATTAATTTAAAAATTTTTTTTTAGCATACTGCAGTAGCTTGGGCGGGAAATGTAATCGCAATTCGCATTAGTACATAATTTGCTTTATAAAATTTTATACAAATAAATATACGGAGTTTTTCTCTACTCACTAAGTTTCCTTAAAGCGAATTTCTTCCTATAAGAAAAATTTTATTCCAAACGTTAAATAACATTTAAAATAGTCTCCTTACAACAGACTGGTTGTCTCTCTCTAACGAATTTTTTAAGCGTTTATAACCCATTGCAAAAAGGGTCTTGATTTGGATTTGACCTCGTGCACACACATTTCAACTGTGTTCAAGAGTAATAGTAAACAGTGCGCATGCGTCGTCATTGCATGCGTTGCTATGGCGACCGCTGCTGTTTTCATTTTTTATTTTCACTAGCAGGCATTTTTAATGTATTTACATAATTATAATTTAAAGAATTTTTACATTCTTTTCATTATTAACTTATAATTACTTTCATTATTAACTTATAATTTAATATAAATATGAATGCTGAAGAAGGGAAAGTATTT
The DNA here is from genome assembly GCF_043381705.1 of Parasteatoda tepidariorum. Taxonomy (NCBI): domain Eukaryota; kingdom Metazoa; phylum Arthropoda; class Arachnida; order Araneae; family Theridiidae; genus Parasteatoda; species Parasteatoda tepidariorum. The sequence continues at coordinate 4,297,744 of NC_092206.1, read as the reverse complement.
TGTGATTGAAACAGGATATGAAAATCAATCCGACGGCAAACATCAGTGGAGACAGTTTTTACAACCCATGATTCGAAATGTTGTGGCGTTTAACGGAGTCAGTCCAGAAAGAAAAAGCATTTGACCATTGGGTAGCCAGTGATAGTAATAAGGCGATCACAACTTTTTGGTTGATTTTGCTTTTTCTTTTTTATAGTCGTCATTTCTTAAAAAAAGTTGCATTTAAAAGTTATCGCTCAACCGATCCCCTGTCCCTGTATTTGAAACACAACCCACTAAGCATTATTCATTGGAGCAAAATGACCGATTTTTAACCACTCCCTTATAATGTGCGTTACTTCATTTTTAAATAAAAGTCATACTTATATACTTTTGAACTTATGACATAGACTAAAAAAATTTTATTTAATTACCTGCTAAAAGAAATGTAAGATCACCATAACGTACTACCAATTTCTTAACTGTCCATAATAAGCGCAGGAAATAATATTAGTTAAATAACAGTCTTGACGAGACCACTACAACCGAGTGTTGCACGCAATATGCGGAGTTCATTAAAGCGGGGTTACATGTGTTGCTGTGAATGACCGAAATTGGTGGCTTCCAGCAGTGAATGTCGCCAATCACTTAGTCGCTGTTGTAAATGTCCGAAATATATAGGTCTACTTAAGTGCCACTGCTCGGTATACATTTGCCCGGTATGCTCTACATTAATGCTTTTTTTAAAGTCAAGTGCCAATGCCCAGTATGCCCTACATCAAAGTGTTTTTAAGGTCAAGTACCAAGTATGCATTTACTCCGAATACTGATGTTTCTCGTAATCAATCCTCTGCCGATATTAAAATATCGAATAAATATAATAATATCGAAGAATAAATTAATATCAAATTGGATAAAACAATTATTTCGGACATTCATCAAAGCGACTATATGATTGTTGACATTCACCGGTGAAAGTCGACATTTTGCACTGCATTGTTCCGTATTGTATCATTGCATGCAACAATACGATTCACCTCGAATAAGAAAGAAATGTTTGTAAAACCATCGAAAAATAAAATTATCCTTTTCTTTTTCCGTAAAGAACAAAAACTAAATTTAACTATTTAAGAACAAAAACTAAAATAATTTTTATTGGATTTATCGTGACTGTTCCAATATTAGCATTAATAACGGGATTAAAGCTGATGAATGCCTTTTATTTAAGTTTTTTCAGTCGTTTTTATTTTGTTAGTGTGAAAGGAGGTTGCCCATATAATGAATAAGTGAATGTTTCTCGGATCGCAGACGCGGACAACCATCGCCTAACCAGGTTATAGGAGGTCAACTACACTACTCGAATCGATTCTGCCTATCTTTTTCCTCGCTTCTGCCTTTTTTTTTTTCCTCGTTCACTCGTGTTGTTTTATCCTTTCTCTCTCTCGCTCAGCGCTAGAGTCACTGATCTCAATCGGGTAGAGTTCGGGAATTCTCGGAACTTATGATCCTCTTTTTCAGACGCAAGTATGGTTGGTAGAAAAGAGTCTTTACTTATCGTCTGCTCCTAACAGATGTTGCCAGGTTTTGTTTTGCTTTGGTAAACAACGGCGCTTGTGATTGTGTTCATCTTTATTGATATCTTACTTTGCATGGAATATATCGAATAAAACAAAAATATTGTCAAAATTGCGAATTTTGATCACATAGAAATTGAGTGAACAAAAAGAATTTTTTTTTACGTCAGCTATTTTACAGATATTTTGTGGAGTTAATTATTTAAAAGGAATAAGTACTAAAAAAGCGGCTGCTACAGGTAAGCCATATTTTTATTTATTTATTTATTATTATTAATGAAGGTTAGTGTAAACGTTATTTTGGTTTTAAAGTGCTTAAAGAGTGATAGAGAGCTAAAAGAATTGTAGAGTTCGGAAATTCCTCTTTTTCAGACGCAGTTATGATTGTAAAAAGAAAGTCTTATTTATCGTCTGCTCCAAACAGATGTTACTACGGTTTGTTTTGCTTTGCTAAAGAACGGCACTTGTGATTGTGTTTATCTTAATTGATATCTTACATTGCATGGAATGTATCGAATGAAATTAAATATTGTCAAAATAGCGAATTTTGATCACATAGAAATTGAGCGAACAGAAGAATTTACTTTAAGTAACGTTATTTTAAGGGGTTAGTTACTTTATAAGACTATAGAGAAGCCATATTTTATTTATTTATTTATTATTTTTATTAAAGGGTAGTGTTAATGTTATTTTTGTTTAAAAGAGCTTAAAGAGTGATGATATTAAATGATACTTGCTTTTTAAATCATATTGTTAAAGTTCTAATTTATAAAACTTAACAGAACTGTGTTCCAAAAATACTCTCTGGATTGTTTAGAAACAAACAATTAGAAGTACAATCACCTCCTGCTTGGGCGATTATTTCCTCATTCTTGCGCCAAATTAGAACCTTTCCGCACGTAAAAATAGTTAAAATGAGTTAACGGAAACATAATCCTGAATGGATATTTTTGAATGCTACATGCTATGTTAAAAAGTTTTTGGTATACGTTTCATTTTCTATTTCAGTTTGATACGAATTACTCATTTTCTTTCGAAATATTTAATTTTCCGATACAATTATTAAAAATATTTCAATTCATGCAATTTCTTATATTCGTATTCATTAAATTCATATGTTTATTTTATGTAAATTTAAAGAAATTGAAAAGGGCCATCACGACGGGGGTTTCGCATAGAGAAATTAATAAAACATAGAGAGCCTCTCACACCAATCCAGAATTTCTAGAGAATGAGCACCAATTTTAAATTTTTCTTCGGAAAAGAGTAAGAAAACCATTATTCTCATATTTCAAACATTATTAAAGGGTTGCAAATGCTTAGATTGCATGATCAGTAGAAAGTATATTATCGTTGGAAGTAGTGTTTTGAGTGGCACATCCTTCCTATTTCTAAATACCATCCGCATTTGCATTAAATTTGTGACACACCTTGAAAACCGTTTCGAATTTAATTTATCCCCCCCCCCTCCCTATTCAGGAAAGTTTTGGTGCTTGAAGAAATTACTATTAGTTGAAGAAGTTGGATGATGTACAAACAATAAGTTGAAAAGGATGTTGATTGGCTTATTTTCAGTTGCCCATATTTTTTTTTTTTTTTTTTTTTTTTTTTTTTTTTTTTTTTTTTTTTTTTTTTTTTTTTTTTTTTTTTTTTTTTTTTTT
>NC_092206.1:4241440-4294443 GCF_043381705.1 Parasteatoda tepidariorum | reverse complement strand
ATATAATGCAATAAAATAAAAATCATTGCTCCTGCACCCCAGAGCCCAAGGTCAAGAAAACTGAGATGGGCACAGTCGGCCTTGGCCCTCTTAATGGGCTGTCGCGCCACTGAGTTAGTTAGTTTATATTTTTTTTAATTAATTAATTAATTTTTCTTAAATTCCAGACTGATACGGGCACACAATTAAATAATTAACTACTGAAATGAATAATCAAATATGAATGATAAATTTTTTTTTTATTTTTCTTAGATTACGGAATCCTATGGAACTCCAAAGTTAAAAAAAATTAATAAATTTAGAAAATGGAGCGGAGGTTGCGTCTGCTAGGCTAAGCATCACAGGACACCTCCGTCTAACAAGAAATCAAAATTGCGAGTCACCTGTGTATTTTATTAAAAATGAAATAGTTTTCGCCAAGGAAAGTTAAGAAATTCGTGTATTGGCTGTTATGGATCAAATTTAATGCCAAGGTTCTTTTTCTTAGCCATACGCATTCAAATGTCTTGGCGAAAAAAGAAAGCGTGGAGAAATAATAGAGAAATTTAATAAATCCAAAACATTAGCAAGAGCCGTGGTAGCTCAGTGGATAGAACGCTCGTCTCCCAAAGAGGTGAATCGGGTTCGAATTCCGCACCCGGCTTGCACCGACCACTGTGGTAGACGGATCATGGGTAAGAGTCTCCTTGCCGTCCGGTTAACCGTGGGAGGTCTTCGGGGTTTTCCTTTCCATGTAACGCAAATGCGGATTAGTTCCCTTAAAAATTCCTCCATGGCAGCAAAATTTCTCCCAATACTTGATCCATGAGTTCCCTTGTCTTCTGGATTGAGTTCAAAATTACAAGGCTACTGAGTTAAACATTGGTATGTGTAGACTGAAAATTCGGTCTGCTGTTCAACGACGGTTATAAAATTAAATAAAATATTAGCGACTCTATAACGGTTTTGGAATTCGATGCTAACGTGTTAGGCAGATGCAGAGGAAATCTCTAAAAATAGATTTTATTCTGCACTCAACACAAGGTTGTCGTATTAAAAGATTACAGATTATATTATTTATTGAAAAAAGGGTTAAATAAGATTACAATTTGGTTTTTGAATGTTAGGAAACATGTTATGCATATTTCAGCATGACATCCTCCAATATTTTAGAATCTGCCGATGTGAAAAACGCTCATTATACGAAGCTCTGATGGGTTTGGATCTTGATATTTATAAGAAGGTCGTCAATCTTAATTATTAAAAATCACCCACTGTTTATTTAAGATAATATTGTATCTTTGTATTAGTTGCTCGTTTGCAAGAAAATAAATAAATAAAAATAATTATTATGAATAAGGCATAGGATAAAAGTACGAATGCTTACGACACAAAAATGGTTCTTTCTTTCTTACGTAAAGAAATAAATATGTGATTTTAAGTCACCAAAATGCGTTTTATTACTTTTTGAGGGCCCAAGCACAGTGAATCTCAACCACTATGCCGCCAAATTTCACGAAATTTTCATGTAAAATTTTTTAAATTTTTATTGTAAAAATTATAATGATTTTTTTTATTACGAGTAAACGAGTAAAGTTTAAATTAAAGAAAAGTATAATATAAAAAATTTTTTTTTGGACGGAGTTAGATTTTTGACCCTCAAATTATAGGGGTAGTCGCAATGTGCGGGAGTGCGGTTGAAATTTTTTGGACCCCTTAATGTTAATTTTATTTCTTGCCGATTTCGCCATTTCTCGAAAACTTTTTAAGACAATTGCAAAATTTTTCCACACAATTGTGAGATTCGTTTATCCAAAGATAATCCCACGCGTAAAATAATTTTAATAACTATTAAGTACTTTTTAACTCTTCCTTTAATAGCGGTCGAAACATGTTTAAATTGTATAGCATACAAATTTTTATAACATTTTAAAAACGTGTTCTTAAATGTTAAAATACGAAATTTAAAAACGAAATAAGTCGCATAATTTTTGAGGAATCGATTTTTATTTGTTAACAACTTCTGTAAGTTCTTTTTTTTTTTCGACACTCTTAGACCATACGTCGTGCTTGTGGGGAAACTAGAACGGCTTTACACATTTTTACAAAAGGAACCTCTTTATTTTATTTTATAACCGTCGTTGAACAGCAAATTAAATTTTCAGTTTGCGACTACCAATGTTCAACTCCGTATCCTTGAAATTTTGAACCCAATCCAGAAGACTAAGGAACTCCCGGATTAAGTGTTGGAAGAAATTTGCCTTCGTGGTGGGCTTTTTGATGGAACTAAACCTCATTTGAGTTACAAGGAGAGGAAAATCACGAAAACCTCCAACTGTTATCCTGACGGTAAAAGGACCTATGATCCTATGTCGAAGCAAGGTGACTCAAACCCATAATCCGTCTACCACTGAGGTTATTTTACGTCAGCATTGTGGTCGGTGCGAGCCAGGTGCGGAATTCGTATCGACCAGCCGTAGCTGGGTTTCGAACCCGGTTCACCTTTTCTTTAGAAGGAGAACGCTCTATCCCCTGAGGCAATAAGGCTCGGGACCTCAAACTAAGTGAACACCGCTTCCACATAGGCTCAAATTAGTTTATTATTTTTTTTCCTTCCCAACGTAACTTGGAGACCATGCCCCATGTTTGTTAACTCTTTGAACTGGTGCTTGCACAATTCCTTTCAGATTGCTATGTATTTCAAAATTAATCATTCAAATATCGTAAAATCAAATTACAAATGAATCTATACATTTAGGTACCAAAAACGGAAATTCAAATCTGATCCTGCTACCTGGGTTTTGCTTGTTTTCCATTTATTTATTCTTTTAGTTTTTTTTCTTCTTTTTTTTGGGGGGGGGGGATTAAATATGCTTAAATCACGAAACGTAATCTGAAAGAAAATAAAATTTGAAAAAAACTACTAAAGCTTAGAATGAAAAATAAAAATTCAAATTGAAGAGACGAAATTGAAATTAAAATTGAAAAATTTTAGAAGTTTTTCTTTTATTAATTTTTTTTCTGATAGTAAATACCTTTAAATTATCAAATTCAACCCGAATGAAACTTTTAAATAACGTATCTATGTTTTAAAGTTTAAATTGCAAAAGGTTTTGAATTGAAAAGAGAAAAAAAAAATCCCTGCAAATGAATAATAACATCTTTAAAAAAAAGGAGAGAAATAATAGTCTGACGTCACACATACACATGAGTTAAGCGAGGAGGGATATAAAATGGGGAGCTAACTCAAAGAACTCTCGATCTTAGTTATTATAAATGGTAAAAATCGGGCCCCTTAATAAAAATTATCGAATAAATTGGCAATATTTCCAAGTTTTGTCCCCTAGTAGTTAGTAAAGTATAGTTGTGCTATAGATTGTATTTTGAGCCGCGATGGTTCTGGGAATAGAGCGTTCCTCTTCCCATGAGGTGACCCGGGTTCGAATCCCACCCAATGGCTGGTCTATACGAATCCGCATCCTGCTTGCACCGACCACAGTGCTGACGTGAAACATCCTCAGTGGTAGACGGATCATGGGTCGCTTTATCGTCAGGCTAACCGTGGGAAGCTCTCGTGGTCTTCCTCTCCATGCAACGCAAATGCGGGTTAATTCCAACAAAAGGTCCTCCCCTGAGGCATATTTCTCCCAATACTTGATCCAAGAGTTCCCTTGTCAACTGGATTGGGTTCAAAATTACAAGGCAACGTAATTGAACATTAGTAGTCGTAGAACCAAAAATTGGGTCGGCTGTTGAATGACGGTTATAATATTCCATATTCTGAATTTGTTTTTGTTGCCTACGGATCATGGGTTAGAGTCCATTTAAAATCATTGGCTAACCGTGAGATGTTCTCGCGGTTTGCCTTACCATGTAACGCCAATGTTGGTTAGTTCCATCAAAAAGTCTTCCACGAAGGCAAATTTCTTGCAATACTTGATCCAGGAGTTCCCTTGACTTCTGGATTGGGTTCAAAATTACGAAGCTACGGAGATGAACGTTAGTAGTCCTGAACCCAAAAATTTTGTCGGTTGTTCAACGACGGTTATAAAATATAAATTGTATTTTATCGTGAAATATCATATTATGCCTGTTTTTGATGGGGGGGGGGGATTTAAATTAATGAGTATGTAGGGCAGTATGCGTTTTTTAAAAGAAATCGCACTACTTTGGAATAAAATTAAAAATAAATAAATAAAGATAGGGGGGTGTCAATGACCCCATCAGTGATGTTTATTTATTTCGAAAGACGCATAACTGTTATATCACACACAATGAATGTTTACAATTGTTCTTTTCGGAAGTAGGTGACCCATGACCAAAAAACCATGTAGGAGAGTAGGTGAGAGTTCAACATATTCTGCTGAACTACTTTCTCCCTTCTTTTGAATATTCTGCTGAATGACTCACTTCAGTAGCAAATCTATGCAAAAAATGCTTCTGTTACTCAATTTAGGGTTAAATCAGAAAATTTGGTTACCGGCCAGTGGTCAGTCTTTGCACTTTTAATGGTGGCCGCTTTTTCAAAATTAGCAAATAATAAACAATTTTTAAAAAAAAATGTGATATTATTTACATTAAGAATTTTCTTTTAAGCTATTCAGGGTGCGTAGCGTGTTTAGAAAGTGCTTAATTTCGATTTTCGTTATTTAAAAGCCCTTGAAGGTGCTTTTTTAATTGGGTGTTTTTAAAAAGTGCTTAATTCTTCCTTTTTTTAAGTTGATTTTTTTTTTTTTTTTACCATGTCGATTTTTCGCCACATGTTATGCAAAAGCGTGGTTTTCACTTGTTCTATTCAACGCTTTCACAAATCAATCAAACACAATGCATTTTGGTTTACCATCGTTTCGTAGCGTATGAAAGCGCCAATCATTTTACAAGTTTGATGAAATACTTGCGGGTCCACGTGTGTATATACTGAGCTGGATTCAGTGGGAACTATTCTTGTACTGTGCAACTCTGCTGTATTTTGAAAAGACATTTTCAGGCTTCATATTCCTCCCTCTGGAATTGAACCGAAAAACCACTCCTATCCTTTTTATGGTGGCCAATGTAATCAAGAAAAAGTTCTTTGTCAGAAACTAGTTATTTTATCATGATCATGTAAAAGTCTTTGGTTATTTGCATTTTGTTATGGTGCTTAAAAATATTTTTTAAGTTCTTAAAAAGTACTTAAAAGTTGCTTATTTTTTGTTGAAAGATTTGGCTATGCTCCCTGCTGTTTCTTGAAATGTTTTAAACAATTTTTAAAATAAAGAACTATCATATAAGTTTGTGTTAGGATTGTAACGAAATAGTGATTTGACTGAATACCGAATATCCGGCCCAAAAAAAAACGGCCGAATAAAAATTAGTTTTTAAAAAAAAAAATCGTTAATAAATATTAGTTTTTATATGAAATAAGATTAGTAATTATGGAAAAATAATCATAACTTAGCAGTATAGGGTAAAGGGAAAAAAACTTTTTAAGATAATAAAGATGAAAAAAATATCAGTTAATTAGATAAAAAAATATCTTCTTGATTCTTAAGAAAAACTTTAAGGCTAAAAATAATATTTTCTGGAAAAATAATTATCCATAAGACAATAACATTAAAAGAGGTAATGTCTATCAGAAACACTTTTAAAATGCAGCACTATCATAAAAACACCTATAAAAAACAAAATTTATAAACAAAAGCAAAACAGAAAAAGTAAAAATTGATCTTAGTTTTTTGGAATGAAAATTTTAAAGCTAAAAAATTCAGCTTTACAATTACCATATATTCAAGAAAAAGTATAGATTAAAGTCTAAAAAAAAACCCTTTTAATTTGCCGCGTCATAATAAAAATGTCTGTAAGAACATAATTTTTTTTTTAAAAAAGAAAAACCTAGATAAAAGCAAAAAACAAAATTTTGCTTGAAAAAGAAAACCAAAAGATGGATTTGGTTTCCAAGATGGAAACCAAAACAAAAACAAAACTGTTTTTGAAAAAGAAAAACCTAGATAGAAACCAAAAGAAAAACAAAACTTTTTTTGAAAAAGAAAAACCTGGAAAACCTCTATTTTAACCATGCCACTTTTTTAACGATTTCTCAGGAACTATTCGACCGATTTCGCTCAAATGTTGTATTTTGTCTTGTAAACTTACGTACCTTAGAATAAAGGTAAAAATTGTATACCTTGCAATTCAAAATTTTTTCGACTATTATTAAATAAAATAATAAATTTTTACAAAAAGTTATTTTTTTACATGGAATTATCTTTGGACAAACGAATTTTATTATTGTGTACAAAAGTTTTTCGATTTGCTTAAAAAGTTCTCGAGACATGGCAAATTTTGGATCGCTCTCCTAACCAAACTATGGAGACCTTTCTTCCCAGATTTCGGCTACCCCCTATATTTTTGGAGTGAGAAGTCTAAATCTGTCGGAAAAAGGTATGTTTATTTAGAGAAAGTACGTTTTTTTGTATGATTTTGTAACTTAAAATATCGTTTGCACTAGTTGATTAATATATTTGAGGTTACCCTCGCGAACAATTTAGATTTTTTTATTTTATTTTATAACCGTCGTTGAACAGCCGACCGAATTTTTTGGGTTTGGGTTCGATTAGCTGGGGCTGACGTCATAGGTCACATATGTGGGTATGGGAGGTCTTCTTCTTCTCAATTGAACAAGTACTCAATTGCAAATACTCAATTGAACCAGCTTAAGCGACAAAAAATTCAAAATCAGAATTTTCATCTATATGGCATCTTTGTATGGTAAGCTACATATTGCATTTTTTTAAACTAATTTTTTTAATTAATTTTTTAATACATTTTTTTATCACTTTCTTGAAATTCTATTTTAGCGTTCATGGCCTTAGCAATAATAGGAAAATAGTTGTCAAGCCAATTTTCTCGGAATCTATCGTAAAGGAATTTTTCTTCTTTTTTCCCCCTACTACACGGCATTATTGATCAGGACATTAAAAACATTTTAGTGTAATCATTGAATGTTATCTTTAAATAAAGTTATTTTCCACCGATTGTCATTATTTTGCGTGCCACTTAAGAACATAGAAGAGTGGGTAAGACGTTAGTGACAGATTTTGTCTTGGAGTCAATTCTCTGCCATAAGAAGCACATTTTGATGTCTCACGCGTACGAATCGGTATCGCACAGATTTAATTTAGGTCTTAATTTTTTATTATTGTTATTTATTACTTCAGTGCACTGTATCACACACTAATTATGTCCACTCTTAATTGCTTGTATAAAAAACGTATTTATAAAACTTCTTTGGCTCATAAAGCTTTACAGCTTTGCTGAAAAAATATTTATTTTCCGTTATAGTTTCTCCACCCATCTAAATGTATAAAAATATAGATTTCATTCATTCTTTCCCTTTTTAAGAAAAGCTGAAAATAAATTTTATTAGAAGTTCTAATTCAGCTAGCTGTTTAAGTTCTTGCCGAAAGAATCAATCCTAATTGACCCGGAATCTCTTTAAAGTGAACAGCTTTGTTAGCGTAAAGAGAAGTAGCTTACATATATTTAGGTGCGTCCCCTTTAATATTTATAAATGCTCCCTATCTTAGACTTTTTTTTTTATTAACTATAACATGGAGCCGCGTAGGGTCCGGAAATAGAGCTTTCCCATGAGGTGAACAGGGTTCGAAACCCAGCGATGGCTTGTCGATACCATTCCGCATCTTGCTTGCACCGACCACAGTGCTGACGTGAAATATTCTCAGTGGTAGACGGATCATGGGTTGGAGTCCCTTTGCCAGCAAACTAACCGTGGGAGGTTCTTGTGGTCTTCCTCTCCAAGCGGGTTAGTTCCTTAAAAAAAGTGCTCCATAAAGGCATACTTGATCCAGGAGTTCCTTTGTTTTCTGGATTAGGTTCAAAATGACAAGGCTACGAATTTAAACATTAGTAGTCGTAAACCCAAACATTCGTGTGTTATAAAATAAAATGAAATTAAAATAAAACTGTAATAGGAAACAAAAACAATATAAAGACACATTTTGGTATTTATAATCATTCATTTTATTTTATTTTATATTAATTCATAAATTTTAATTTGTATATTTTTATTTAAATTATTTTTATTTTAATTAAATAATTACGATGGAAAGGCGGAATTTAGAAAAAGTACTAAATTGAAGCGTTGCACTTACCAAATTAAAATGAAATTCATCTTAATGATACGAGAAAATAACTCACTTTCTTACAATAATTATATTCGAAATTTAGTTAAGGCTTATTATTATTTGTAAAGATAATTTTATTTTTATAACTGTCGTTGAACAGCCGACCCAATTTTGGGTTTATGACTGCTAACTCCGTAGCTTTGTAATTTTAAACTCAACCCAGAAGACAAAGGAACTCCTGGATCAAGTATTGGGAGAAATTTTGCCTTCGTGGAGGACTTTTAAACTAGTCTGCATTTGAGTTACGTGGAAAGTCTGACTGCAAGGGGACTCTAACCCATGATTCGTCTACCACTGAGGATATTTTGCGTCAGCACTGTGGTCGGTGCAAGCCGGATGCGGAATTCGTATCGACCAGCCATAACGGGAATTCGAGCACGGTTCTCCTCATTGGAAGGCGAAAGCTCTGTCCCTTGAGCCATTGTAAAGTGAATTTTTTAAAAAAATATCTTACAGAAGAAAAAAAAATTATTGTGATTAAAATAGTTGAGGTAACAACCTTTTCTTTAATGAAACCGAATACTGAGACATGTAAAAGGCAATTATGATAATTTCAAAAATGCTAGTATTTCAGACAAAATTCTTTTTATCAGTCAACTTAGTAAAATATTTGCATGAAATTAAATTCTTTCAAACAATTATAATTTCTTTTTTTTATTACCCTAATTTTTTTAATTCATTCTTTTTTTTTCTTCTTTTCACTAGTCAATTTAGTAATATATTTGCATTAAAATAAATTTTTTAAATGATAAAATTCATTCAAAACTAAAAAATACCAAACTGACACGTTTTCATAAAAGATATTTTCTTATCAAAATACAGATGTTTCGAAAAAATTATATTAAAAATGGGGCGGGGATGGTGATGGTTTTTCACCATATCCCGTAGTTTGAAATAAATTAACTCTAATGTTCTTCAATGAAAGTATAAAAATAATAAATAGATAAATATTTTATTCAGTTACATAAATGCAAATTGAATATTTTAATTTAAAACAATTGGATGTGGTCTATAATGATAATAAAACAAACCCATTGTAGCTCTAAATGAGATTCAACGTTCAGTCAGTTGGGATTCAGATTCAATACATTTTTAGCTTTAGAACATTTATATATTTAGTGAATTATAAGAGATTTTATGAATGTTAAATCTTAAAATGTTTTTATAAGTGCTTTTAGTTACAAAAAAATTAAAAAAGTTCAGAAACCGCAAATAGTTTTTAAAAGAAATCACGCTCGAATTTCGTGTGTTATTATAAAATTGAATTAAAAGTATGAAGAATTTTAAAAAAATATATATATATATACGGAAATAACTAGTAGCAACTTTAAAAAAAACGATTGAAAAACAACATAGATTGTCATTGAAATCGCCATAAACCCGCCAAAAGTAATGATTAAAATACCTGATTCAAAAATCGCAATTCGCTTTAATATCGGATTAAAAATATCAGGATTTCCGAAACCCCGTGGAAAAGCGCAGTACTAATTGTTGAAAGAACAATAAATAAAAGAAAAAAATCTCTTAGATTTGCGATGAAATCGTTACAAATAAAGCGTACATTTAAATGCATGATTCGAGCATCGTAATAAAATATTTTAAAAATATCGGGATTTATATAACCACACACACACACGAGAGGGTATATGTATTAATAAGTGATGAAAAACAGTGATGAAACGATACGATACTTAGAAAAACGAGTAAAAGCACTTAGTTTAACTCAGATAAACATACTTAGAGAGAAACGGGAGAGAAATAAGTACCTAGAAAGAGTTTATTTTGAGAAAGAGATTACTAAGAAAATAATAGGATGATATTGACACAAATAAAGCACGTCAGAAGAGATTACTATTTGCTGAATTGAAAATTCTCAAATCATTATTATGTATGTATTAAAAAGATGGGGATTTCGGGACCTATTAAAACACGATCAAAAAGTCGCTTGGATTAACCAGGGGCCTGTCCAGGACATTTTGTGAAAGGTCCTGTTTTTGTAAAATTGTGAAAACATTACTCGTAATTTGTGAATATATAATAAAAGTTAAATCGCATTCTTTCAACCAGGGTCCTGCTTTTGTGAATTTGTGCAAATAGGATCCTGTTTTTGCAAAAAACTTTTTCAAGGAGTTTTTAAATTGTAAATAGATACAAGATTATGCTCAACACTGTAAAATTATAATTTTAAAAAAATTAAATTTTCAAAAATAAACAGCATTGCTGCTATTAAATTAGAGATGCAACATACAAATATTTGGCCTATACTGCTGAACGCAGAATGTTCATTTCGGACGAATAAAGAAGCATCTGCCGAAAACAAAACTTAGTTCGTTTACATCTGTCTTTCTTCCCCCTCCCCCCTTCGGGAAGGGTTTATTAGATTAATAAAACAATAATGAAGATAAACAAATTTGCGAAGGGTCCGATTAAAAGATAAATTATTTTGCGAAGGGTCCGTTTTTAAGTTCAAATATTTTGTGAAGGGTCCGTTAACGGACTCAAATTTCTTCTAAACAGACCCCTGTTGACTGAACACAAATAAAGAGTTTCAAAAGTTATTACTAATGTTCGAAATTCAGGCATCATAGTTTTGACGAATTAAAGATATTGGACTTTTTAAAACTTAGGAAATTCGTAGCGATAACCACCTTAAAAAGCGATCGGAAAACTACATTGATTAAGATTCGGCAAGTTAAAAACATTAATGTGCAATTCAAAATTTCTGATATTTATTATTTCCACAAATATAACAATAGTTTTTTTTTTTTAAATTTTTTATTATGTTCAAGTGCTGCCACGGGCCGCATATCAAAAGCTGATTGTGCTCCCCTATCATAGTGTATTTCTGGATTGTGTGTCCTCCCCCCCCCCGCACCGCGAGGATGCTATTTACACCCAAGAGTGTGAAGAGTCAAGGAAAAGAGAAAGTTAGAAATATTTGAGAAATGGGTTAGAGCAATACATTTTTCATTCTTTGTATCCCGAAATGAATCAATGATTCCTAAGTTTTGTGTGCCATTTCGAAGATATTTGTGTGTGATCAACAACGGGAATATGCAGGTTAAAAAAAAAAAAAAAAAAAATCTCGGCCACCAGTTGATATCGGGGTTGATGACCTTCCTTTTTCTATTCCACCTTCTGCTTCCTGCTAACTATTGCTTTTCATGCTATCAAAATCATGCTTTCACGCTTCACTCCAGTTCGAAGAGTAACTGAACTATTATCGTCAGGTTGTCAATAACATAAAAGGAATTCTATTTAGAATAACTGTTAAAACTAATAAAAATAAAAATGCCAAAACCGTTATCATTTTCTTAATTTTTTTTTTTTTTAGAAGTTCGTGAAAGAGAATTTTTTAATTGTTACTATTATTTTTTAACTTTTCACTTCAGTTCGAAGAGTAACTGAACAATTATCGTCAGATTGTCAATAACATGAAAGGAATTCTATTTAGAATAACTGTTAAAGCTAATAAAAATAAAAATGCCAAAACCGTTATTATTTATTTTTTTAAACTTTTCTTTAGAGGTTCGTGAGGGAGAATTTTTTTATTGTCATTATTATTTTTTAAAAATTTTTAAAGGGCTGAATTCGTTAAATAGATTATTGATTATAAAATAAATTTGAATTGTAAAATGAATTCTATTAAATTAAAATAAACATGAATTAAGATTTTAATCTGAAGTTCAGTTACGCATTCCCTCTGAAATGAATTGTTCAATTTTAAACTGCTTTGAATATGATATTAAAACTCGGACTTAATAAAAAAAAAAACTAATTAATGTTAAATTAAAAACTAAAAAAGATTTAATAGCAAAATTATTTTTTTCGTGTACATTTTATTTGTTTTTCCCCCCTTCGTTATTTCTATTTTTCATCAGTATTGATTTAATTATTATTTTCCTTTTTTTTTTCACTTCGTACGAAGAACTATTCTGCTAGTTTGAAACGATCGTGAATACAGCCGATTAAGAAACATTTTTACTTGTGAAAATTTTATACGTGCTCGAAAATAATCACATTTACTTGATTTCATCAACATAGGCTATTTTTACGCACATTGAAAATGTACTTAAAGTGCATCGAGTTTTATTCGGCAATCTATTAGCATAATATAAATTTAATATAATTTTTCATCCATAAATGATTAAGATCAGTACCCACCGCTCCCTTTAGAAGTTCGCTGTCATTTATCGCTCCCCTCCGGGAGGGGGGCGGGATTAAAAAATTCGATACATTGTTGCAAATGAGCATCAATAAATTTGAATAAATGCTAAATTACACCCGATTTTAATTGAAATTAAAATATAAATAAAGCAATTTTATCCAACCACTTTAGAAAATTTTTTAAAAAAAATATGTATTCCTTTGACTTTTTTTCTTCAGAGAGGGGTGGTCTTTGAATAGAAATAATTGAAACAATAGTCAATTTTTTTTAATTATTTTTTTTACATAATATGCAAAAATTTAAAGCGTTAACAACTAAAATGTGAGAAAAGAACTGAAAATTTAAAAATTCAATTTTTCACTCTACGAAATTCTTGGATTTTTATAGAAGGAAAAGGAATATATGGGTATTTACAGACGAGTCACAAAAGGGAAGATATTTGTTAACAAATGTTAGGCCATTTCATTGGCAAATGTATATTTTCTTCCATATTTCCTTTAACTTCGAATTAAACTCAACGTGAAATATTTAAAATTCTGATGAAGATAACGAAATTCTTGAATTTTCATAGAAGGAAAAAGAATATATGGGTATCCGCAGACGAGTCACAAAAGGGAAGATACGGGTCAATTCTCCCACTGCGTTGAGGTCGTTGCTCCACTTCCTCTAACAACACACGTATAACCCCGTTCTTTTCATTTCATCCAACACACACTGTTATTGCTATTATATATACTACCTGCTGCTTATAAACAGAATCTTTTTCGCTCAAATCTACTTCCATTTGCTTTCACGAAGAAAAAAAGTACACAATTGTTATTGGTCAGCAGAAAGAAAAACATTTGTGTTTTTGGCATTCTGTTCGAACAGTTAATAGTTAAGTCGGAGTTTATTTTTTTAAAAAAATGAACAGTAATTATTATAAAACATACGTATGATCTTTTTCATGATCAATGATTTCATGCCTATGCTAACTTTTCCCCCAATAAACACCGATGTGGGATAAATTAGTATACATAAATCTATATATATATAAAAAAGGTTGCATACAAAAGTAATTATCTAAAGTAAAGTATTTGTCAGCATCTGTGTAATTTTTTACTTAGATTTAATAAAATTAAAAAAAATTATATATAATTTTGTTTCGTTTAAAATTAGTTTCGTTTAGTATATAACATTAATAAGATATAATTTAGTAGAAAATATTAATAAGAATATCTGCGTTTTAGAAATCATAATAAGAAAAATCTGTTTTTTAAAAATCATAACACGAAAAATCTGCTTTTTAAGAATCATAATAAGAAAAATCTTTTTTTTAAAAAAATCATAATAAGAAATCAGCTTACAATTAGTATCTCAAATCAATTGTTATTAGAAATGCTCTAAAAAAATCTCGTTCTGTTCTGTATTTTGTTCAGAATTTTAATAAAATTCTTGGTAAAAAAAAATGACGAAAATCGGCGCTTTTGTCAACGCCATGGCCACTTTCTCTCCTTTTTTGCTACCCTATACCCCCACTAAATTAGAGACTAACCCAGTTTCCATGGCAACGACTGCAATCTGTTCTACCTGCCTTTCTGTTCAGTGCCAACTTGATATGAAACGGAGTATAGAAATAAAAAAGGGCAGGGTGCTTCCTTCCAGAAAAGGACGCTTTGAGCTTTGAAAGGGCACTCGCTTATCACAGTTAAAATTTATCAAAATATGTAATAATATCCTATAACTGAATTTGATCCTCAATTTTTAAATTATCTTCTTAAGCTATTTTACACATATATTTCATAAAATAATTCTTACTCATTATCAAAATAAGAGAAAAATTTGAAGCTTTTGGAAAATATTTAAGGTCAAGCCAAAAGACAATCTCTGTGCATAAATTTCCTCAAAAGAGAGTAAACTAGAAAAATAAAATTAAAAAAATTAAAAAAAAAAAGGATTCATTGATATACAACTTTAAATATTTCATTGTTATTTTTTTAATTTCAAATCGAAAATTATGAGAAAATAAGCATTTAAAGGTGTATATATATATTTTTTTAAAAAAAGGTATATTCATTAGAAGAAAATAATGGTAAAATTTTAAATTCCTAAAAGAATAATAAATATACTTCTCCCTAAATAAAAGATAAAAAGGAATGAAATTAAAAATTTAAGTTAAATAATTATCATTACTAAATAAATCACAAGTGGTTTATTCATTGAAACAGTTTTTTTTTTTTTTAAACTAATTTTCCTAAAAACAAAAAAATTATAAAAAGGTACTTTATATTATTTTTTAACCGTCGTTGAACAGCCGTCCCAATTTTTGGGTTTATGACTACTAATGTTCAACTCCGTAGCTTTGTAATTTTAAACGAAAATCCAGAAGACAATGGAACTCCTGGATAAAGTATTGGGAGAAATTTCCCTTCATGGAGGAGTTTTTGACTGAACTAACCCGCATTTGTGTTACATAGTGAGGAAAACCACGAAAACCTCCCACAATTAAGAGGACTCTAACTCATGATCAGTTTACGACTGATGATATTTTACGTCAGCACTGTTTTCGAGGTGCGGAATTCGTATCGACCAGCCATCACTGGGAACCGAACCCGGTTCATCTCATTGGAAGACGAACACTCTATCCCATGAGCCACCACGGTTCTAATAAAAAGGAAGTGTTTTCTTAGGGATGGCGGATTATTTCTAGAAAAAGGCAAAGTAGGGCTCAATTATAAGGATCAAAGGGCATGTGGAGTGGGCCGCCCTTCAAAAAACGCTTATGGAGAACATTGGTTAAGTTACTATAATTACAAACTATAATTACAATTTAATAATAAGCAAAAGATGATGAGTCGTGGTGGTTCAGGGAATAGAGTGTTCCAATGAAGTGAACCGGATTCGAATCCCAGGATGGCCTGTCGATCACACAGCTCACTCCGACCACAGTGCTGACGTAAAATATCCTCAGAGTTAGTCGAATCATAGGTTAAGATTCCCCTTACCGTCAGGCTAACCAAGGAAGGTTTCCGTGGTTTTCCTCTCCATGTAACGCATATGCTGGTTAGTTCCATGTAAAAATATTCCGCGAAGGCAAATTTCTCTAAATACTGGATCCAGGTGTTCCCTTGTCTTCTGATTTGGGTTCGAAATTACAAGGCTATCGAGTTGAACATTAGTAGTTGCAAACCCTAAATTGGGCCGGCTATTCAACTACGGTTATAAAATCGAACAAATGATGATGGACCAAGATTAATGTTATAAAAAAAATATTTAACTAGGATAAGAAAAGTATAAAAAAAAAATTTTTACATTTAAAATTGAGACTAAATGCAGAAAATCTCGAAGCACGAAGAAACGCTAGGTCCTATATTGTATGAATTGCAAGCATGAAATGTTTGTTGCGTTTTTCTTTCTTTCAGCACTGTTTGTGAACTAACTATGCTCTTTCTAACACTTTTTTTTCTTCTTTTTTGTTCTCCTAACACTTTTTTTTATCATACGAGTATATTCATCCCTTGATAAGTAACGCTTTCTCGCCATAATAACCTGGAGTCAAGGCTTTCCAAAAAAGAAATGTTCGAAATTAATCCGAAAGCAACAAAATTGTCACAAAACTAACGCTAAAACTCTAAAAGACACACACACACACACATAGCGAAAAAAATTGTTAGAAAAAAGTTTTAGAGATTCTTTTTAGAAGCGAGAATGTTTATATCACGTGGAAAGTTAAAAGAGCCGAGCTTTGTTTGTTTACATTACGATTTCCCCTCACTCCAGTCACAGCCGATAAGCAAAGTACAATAGGCAGGCTAAATATCAGCAATCTGAAGGTCAGAACCGTGATGACTCTGGATATAGAGTGTTCGCCTTTCAATGAGGAGAACCGGGTTCGAATCCCAGGGATGGCTTGTAGATACGAAGTCCGCAACTGGCTTGCACCGACCATAGTGCTGACGTAAAATATTCTCAGAGGTAGGCGGATCGTTGGTTAGAGTCCCCTTTCCGTCAGGCTAACCGTGGGAGGTTTTCGTGATTTTCCTCTCCGTGTGACACAGATACAGGTTAGTTCCATCTAAAAGTAGCTATACCATGAAAGCAAATTTCTCTAAATACTTCATCCAGACTTTCCCTTGTCTTCTGGATTGGGTTCAAAATTACAAGGCTACGGAGTTGAACATTAGTCGTCTTTAACCCTAAATTGGGTCGGCTATTCAACGACGATTATAAAATAAAAAAATAAAATCTGAAGATCAGAATATTAGAACTACGTTCAGTTGAAATGCAATGGGCACAGAGTGTCATCTAGTGGCTATTTAAAATTGTTTCAGCATCATATGCATAGATACACTGCCCGTTTACTAGGCTATAATGCACGGGTGAACCTCCCCCCCCCCCTCTTGACCCTGAGATAAGTTCATACGAAATGCATATATGATTCGCCTAGCGCGAAGAGGTTTGTTTTAGAGGTTGCGTATTTCGTCATGTCTCGAGACCTTTAAAAGTGTATCGAAAATACAAAATGTGAACGAAATCGGTCTAATAGTTCTTTAGAAATTAAGTTCTAAATTAATGATAGTTTCAAAATCTGATAATTCAGAAACTATTAGACCGATTTGATTTTTTTTTACTTAAAATTTTGTATTTTGCTATTTATTATAGTATTCGTTAAAATGACGTATAAAATTCTATATCTCACAAAGCAAAATGTTTTCGAATATTAGTAAATAAAATAATAAATAATTATTAAAAACTAATTTTTGTATAGAATTATCTTTGGATAAACGAATCTTATAATTGTGTGCAAAAAAAATTTCGAGATATGGTAAAGTAAATTGTTCAAAAAAAAAAAAAAAAAAATNAAAAAAAAAATTAAGAAAGCGTATCAATTAAAATTTAAAGCGTATCATATAAACTGTTTTAATATTTTTAATTTCACGCTAATAAAATATTGAAAACAACTGTGTATAAATTTTAAATGTTAAATAAAGCTAAGTTTTTTCCCCGACAATTATCACTTTTTTTCTTCTTTTTCAAAAAAAAAATAAATAAATAAAAAAACATTTCCCAGTAAAAATTTTAATATTTTTTTTGATTCTTTGGTTATGAAAGAGTTTTGAAAGGATTTTAACCTTCAGAATATATAAGTTAATAAAACAAATTAATAATCTGATTATTATGTGTTTACAAAAGCAAAAATAAATCAATTTCTGCTGTAGTGGCGGAATTTAGTTAAGCAGAAAATATCTTCCTTGCAAAAATTGGCAGCTATATGCTTTCTTATTTTAAAAAAGTACTATTGTATTAAGTACAATATTCAATTGTTTGTAAATATGTTTAATAATTTCAGTAGTAAATAATAGGCTGCTATGACGTTGAAAATACACTGCAATGGATTCTCTTGATAATGACTTTGAAAATTTGTTAATTTTTGGAGTCTTGGTAGCAATAAATATTACTAAAAAATCAAGTCATATTTTTTTTCTTCTTTTAAAAATGATTAATAAAGCGAAAACTATTCTTAATATCTTATTAAACAACTGTTTCAAAATTTAGTTTTCTCATCTTTCCATATTGAGCACAGTTGTTTCATCTTTCATTCATATTTGAAATAAATTGAAATATCGTAAAATATTATATTTTTATGTTACCTAAAATATTCAAACTGGATTATATAAAAATGTGCAGATCACACATAAAATCTAAATAAAAATCTTCTCCAGTTTGAATGAGAAGTAATAAGAGTTTATCATAATCATTACGATAATATTGTAATAATGAGTCTGACACTTTTCCCAGAAAGCAATTTAAGATTCTTATATTCATTTGAATAAATATCAGCGTGGCAGCTATCATATTTTGAATTATTAATGCCTTAAATTTAAACCTCGGTTAATATAAATTTATTATAATAATATCAAAATAAATTAAATGGAAATAAATATTGAAGACGCACCCAATAAAAACTAACTTCACATTAATAAACATATTTCGCGAAAAACGATATTTATTTATTTAGATTATGTAACTTAAAATAATAATAAAATAAATTCCGATTATCTTTCAATAATTAGCAATTAGCACACATTAGCTCACAAAGTAGCATTTCACACATTAGCTGCCACTTTAAATTAAAAAAGATGAACGTGTGCATAATGGGATGCCAGAAAGGGACGAAGTGTGGGTATCTCGATCCCGATTGGTTGTTGAAACGTGGCATTTGTTTATGTTAGCAATTGTTCTTTCCATTCCATTTCAAGTAAGCCAACCCCTTCAAGTATCAATTTTCTTAAGTGACACATTCTAAATTCGTTCACAGAAATTCTTTCTCAAAGATTTCGATTCTTTCATTATATATTTACACAGAGACTTAACACAAATACATACACGAAGCCATGTGAAACATAAGCAAACTAATCATGCATCGAAGATGACAGGTACACAAAACAAAAAAACACATGACACAAAAAAACACACTGTTACAATAAAATACATAAACAAATTATAAATCGAAGTTTAGTTAAAGAAGTAGACGAGAAAGAATTATATTTCAACTAATTCGATGTACGATATGGCTCAGTATTTAATTAACTTATCGTTAATTNTTTCTCCCAAGTTTTTCGTAGGCCCCTGAATTTCGTAGGCCCTAGGCACGTGCCTAGTGTGCCTATAGGTTAATCTGGTCCTGCATGTGAAACATAAGCAAACGAACCATGCATCGAAGCTGCCAGGTACACAAAACAGGAAAATATATCACTGTTACAATAAAATACATAAACAAATTATAAATCTAAGTGAAGTTAAAGAAGTAGACGAGAAAGAATTATATTTCAACGAATTCGATGTACGATATGGCTCAGTATTTAATTAACTTATCGTTAATTAACATTCTAACTTATGTAGAAAAAATTAGCTGAACTTTACCACGCTATTTTGCTGATAAAGATTTGCGTTCGCTGACGTCATAGGTCACATGCGTGGGTACGGAAAGTACCCAATTCCTTACATTTATGAAAGATTTTATAATAAATATTTTATGGTTAAATGATTTGCTTAACCAAGATAAATATGAATAATATACCAGTGAATAATTGTAATTTGATAATTGTAGCGATAGTTAAGCCGCAATACTTCCGCACTAGAATTTTATCAGGGATATAATTCAGTGAACGGATACGACTAGTTGTCGTATTTGCGAGAGGCCGAGAAAACTGTATTAGGTTCACTTACTTTTGAGTACTTGCAGTGAGAGCGGTAACAAGTTAACCGAGTCTCAAGCGTTTGTCTTGAGAGTTGTACTAAGTTCACGGTTGAGTGTGTGGTCTCTCCTGTGTTGCTTTAGCAGTCGAGTGTGTGTAGAATCCCGATGTGTGCAAATAGGATTGATAAGCAACAGCGCTAGGAGGGCAATGACGCAATCCCCAAAAGCAAGTCAACTGTTCAATATGGACCATACATCGAAGTGGGCGTTACTTTTGATATAGGCAAGCTCATATCACGTCTAGGTCTCCAATGTGGGGAATTTAGTCAATAACCATGCCAACCTTCATATATCGAAAGGTACCGCAAGACTGAATCGAGTTTGCATGTCTTATATGCTAGTGAGTTGATATTTAATAATTGCAGTGGTAGTTGCGTTGCGTATAAATCTTTCTATCTCCAATATCCCCTACTAAAGCCCGATTTTCTTTTTTTCATTATAATGATATAGAAGCTGATAAATAAAAGGAACGATAATTTTTTAATGTGCATATTATTTACTATACAAGCTATTACTTATTCCTTAAAAATTAATAACTACGCAATCAAATATCCGAATTCAAGTCTTTATATTAATTATCTATCACAATGATCAGACTATATGACCCCTGTGGTCGGTGCAAACCGGGTGCGAAATTCGTATCGACCAACTATCTTAGGGATTTGAACCTGGTTCACTTCATTGGAAAACGACCGCTCTGTCCCCTGAGCCATCACGTCTTCTTCGCCCATGACTGTACTCACGCTTATGGTGAAAGTATGTAAAAGTGTTGCCGTAGATAGAGAGTTTGCTCTGCGACACTTGTAGAGCATTTCGATCCAATTAATTACTTCCTTTATTGAAAAAATATTATCTGTTAAAAATATCGCCTCGCATAATAAGATGTTGTAAGCAGCAATAATCTTTCTAGGCCTCGTGATTTGTTTTGTTTGCTTTTGTATTGAAAATATCCATACAAATTGCGAGCCGAGGTGCGTGAATAGCATAAAGTGAAAACGGGACCTAAGCAAAATCTCTCTAGGCCATCCCGTTCTAGAAATTTTAACTGCATATTGCGTTATAACTGTAACCAATAGTTTTCTTAGCATTTCATATCTTCCGATAGCGGCGTTGATGTCGAATTAATTGATAGAAAAATGTCTTTCGTTTGTATATAGAAAGTATGACGTTTTTAATTTTACAAAAAATTATGTTTTAACGAAGTGTTATTATTTAAGAATCAAAAACTTCATCAAATCACTGTTGTGCAATATTTTAACCATTTTCTTTTTACTTAATAAGCATAATCTAGTCTAAAATAGATGCAAAGTAGCAGTTGAGAGAAATACAAAACCGGTTCCATTACTAGAGGTGAAAGCTTTTTTGTATGAATACATATATTTTGTGTATAAAAGTATTTGTTAAATGTGATTTTATTATAAATTTTGTTGCAACAACACAATCCTTTTGTAAGATCGTTTTTTTCTTTTTAATAGTTAACTCTTCTGTCCTTGCCATTTATTGTGAATGTGCATTTGCTGAGAAATCTCTCCATCTTTGTTTTGATTTATAACTTGTGTTGCGGGTAAATTATTATTTACGCGTGTTTTATTTTTTTCAAGAAAAATAAATTTGATCTCAATTTCTTTTACATTTGAATGTTACTTATTTTATAACATAGCAACATTACCCGTTTTGAATTTATTATATTAGTTTAAATCAAAGTCTCATTATTACAAATGTCGAGCGAATAGAAAATTTTGCTTGTGAAGTCTAATATTCATTTTACTGATTTAATTATGATTGGTGGGTAAGTGTAATTTTCTAAAAATCTTGCTTCTGCCTAAGCCAATTAGGAATAATTCATCTTGTGATTAATGTGGGTAATTTTTACAATTAGACCACGATTGTGCAATGAAGTATGCAAATCAGTGACAGTTTTAAATAGCAGTTGCAAGAAAATATGTAATTACTATCCCTTTTCTTAAACGATTTAAGAACTCACAAAGAGAATATTTAATATTTTTTATGTGAAGCAATAAATAAATGAAGGGGTATGTTATGTTGTATTTTTTAAAGAAATAGATAATATAAATGAAGAATTTTAACATGTATTAAGAATTATTACTTTTCGTTATAAAAATGTCTTTGTATCCCTTATATTTTTATAAAGCCTTTGTGTACAAACACAATTTAGAAACAAAACTCTTGTTTGTTTAAAATGCGTTTTAAGAACATAGTTACAAAAAGGGGCAGTAAACTGCAAAAACATCATTTTAATTTTAAGGTATATATTTTTTTTAACTGTACCATATGCTCCAAATTTATTGAAAGGTGTAATAGATACTGTTTATTTTACCTTTAAACTTAAGTTCTTGAAGCTATTATTCAAAGTTCTAGAGGGTTATTAATTTTTGTTGTAGGAAGGGTAAGATAAATTTTATATACGTGGACTGTAATTTTAAAATATATAGTTTTTATTGCTTTTAAAATTACATTTTTTATTACTGTTATTTAGGGCTAAACGTTGGTTTACATTTCCCGAATCTGTGTCTTGTGCGGCAAATGTTAGATGTAGATTTATGTTTTGTTTTTCCTATAGGGATTCTTTCGCCGAAGCATTCAAAAGCAAATCAACTATAAATGTCTTCGAGATAAACAGTGTTTGGTTATCCGTCTGAACAGAAACCGTTGCCAGTATTGTAGATTCCAAAAATGTCTGAGTGTTGGAATGTCAAAAGATTGTGAGTAACAGTTTTAAAAACACATATTTTGTACTTGATTTAAATTATAATTTAAGTGTTGTTGTTTTTTGTATACTTAATTCTTAAAAAACAGAGCTTAAATTGATGTGCTTTAATAGATTCCATGTATAAGTTTTTTGTGTTAGGTAAAAAATAGTCTAATTGTAAATAACAAGTTATACCAGGGAGGGCAAATTTCTTCCAGGATTGAAAAAACTACCCTGGAAGAAATAGGTTTCCTTCAACCGAAATGAAAGAGATGCTTCTTTCAAATGAGAAATATCAAAATCAAATATTTAAAACCAGGGGTCTGTCCAGGGCAAATTTACTATTAGCGTTTCCTTCACTACTGTTTTCCTTTAAGTTGAATTAATGTTTTTTTAAAAAAGCATGTTCTAAGATTCTACTCTCCGTCTCTTAAAATTTTGATTTTGTATCCCCGTAAGAAACAGGGTTGGCTTTTTGCCGGCAGAAACTAAAAAGACGTATATATTAGTTCTAATAATTGCTTAATGACATTTTGTTTAAGTAAACTGAAATTGTAACTCCATGTAACTGTAACAAACTTTTTAATTCATTGTTTGTAAATATATATTTTGTTTTTATTAACTATAAAGAGTACAGTATATCAAATATTTATATAAAACAAATCTGCTCCATTTGCTGAAACTTATTTTTCCAGTTAAGTTTTTTACAACTACATGGTGGTCCAGATTTAAAAAATATGCAATCGGTGAAAGTTTCACAAATCTTGCTTGTTCCTTGATGGCAATGCTTGCTAGTTTTGCTGAACTTGAGAGAATCTTCTCAAATTTCTCGTTCATGCATATAGCAAGGTATGTTTAGGTTTAGAAACTGCATCGAAACTTGTCTTTTATAGATTACTGCAGAGTGCAAACAATGTAATATTTGATTTTGAATGGTGATAATTTTGTAAGTAAATTGTACTTTGTTTAACATTTAATTGTTTTGTCTATGAATTATCCATTGTATGTCAATCTCAGTACTTAATTTTATGTAATTTTCTGAATTTCTGACACATATGTGGCAGAAAAGGGTTTCTGTCATGCCAGTTTTAACCTGTTTCTACCAGTGGTTTTAACCACCTCGGCAGAAACTTACCCATCTTGGTAAGAAACCATAATTCCCATGTTATATCCGCATATAGGAATAATAGATAGCACATGCTTGGTCAGATAATGCAGTATAGTAAGTAACCGGTCGCTTACGCCATGTTATGGTGAAATTTTTTTCTTAGAGATTTTTTTCAAATTAAACGACCAAGCGCATTCTCTGAATTTGAACATTCAAACATCGTTCTAACTTTATTCTGACAGATCTTTATTATTTTATGAAACTTTATTTTTAAATTCATGTTGAAATTTAACAATGTACTATGACTTTTATTGAGTTTTAAATTTGGATGCAATTTTAAGCCTAAAATTTTACAATGACAAAATTATTTTTGAATATATGAGGTAAAATATAAATCTAAGTTAAAATTATAAATTTTCAAGCCATTAATGCAGCCTTTTTAAATGTGTAAAAAGTAAAAAATCAGTGAACGTAAAATAAACTAATCAATTTCTTAAGAAATGAATGTAATCCTTTAATATTTTATATGAATGAGTACAGTATAACTTAATATTTTTATAATTATATTAAGAACTGATATAATACCATACTCAAATCTCATATTGGTCCACAGCTGTCAAGAATCACAAAGATTCATCATTTGAAAATTTCCATCTCTGTTTCATTCATTAAATTTAATGAAGAACTAATTTTTAAACTTTTAATTGTACTTCAGTATTTCTTAAATTTTCAATGCTCTTAAGATATTTTATTAAGAAACCTAATCTTAAGAGGCAAGATTTTAAAAAAAAAAGTATGATGTAAGGGACTTTTCACTATTTTAACATTTAGCAAATGTAGTAAAAAATTTAATTTAATTCTGTTTAGTCATTCCAAAAAACTCTTAATGATTTAATTTAAAAACAATTGAAATAAAGAAAAATTACTTAATCTCAGATTTGTAAAATTTTATGAATGTATTGACCATATAAAAAAATTTACTTCATACAAAAAAAGTTTAACTGCAATACTCATTATTTACATTTTAAAATTATTGGAAATTTTTTTTAATTGTTTCATTAGAAAAATACTAAACCATGTGACAAATTTTATAAAAATTTAATAAGCAACATTTATTAATTATCATTAATATGAATTTATTAAATTTTCTTACTTTACTTTATTCTTTACTTATCTATATACATTCAGCATGGTCAATAATATATTTCTGTTTAATGTTTTGTTGAATATGCTTTTTATTAGTAGCTTTTATTTAAATCTTAATAATACAGATAACTTTTTTAAATTATAGTTTAACTAATTATGACTTTGAATTAAAGTTATTCTTTTTTACAAAATCAAATAAAGTAATTATGAATTTAAAAAATAGAACGAATTACTCTATATTGAATCTATGCAAAATTCTTCATAAATTGTTTTTATGGTTTGGAGTCAAAAACAAGTTTTTTTATCATGTAAAATTCTTGCATTTTGTTTATATATATCAGGGGTTTGTCTAGGTTTTTCCGTGAGGTGCGTATTCTGTGAAAATTTAGACATAATTTGTGAAAAACTAAAAATTATATTAAAAAATCATCACAAAAATATGGATTTATCGTTTTTCAAGGGATACAAAAATAAAATTTTAAGAAAAAGTATTTTGTGAGACTACAGTTTTTCTTAAAGTTGAATTTGTGATGGTGCCGCTAAACGGTAGTAAATTCGGTCTGGGCAGAACCCTGTATATATAACTTTCAACAACAGGAAGAATAAATTAGTTTTAGTGCATATATCTTCATTTTTTTTTTTTTAAGGGCTTAAAAATATTTGAGTGCATAAAAGGTTATTTTGTCGAAAAAAATTTGGCTATTTGCCCTGTATAGGATATTTAAAATTATACTATATATTAAAGTAATCAACTAAACTTGAATAGTATGGTTGCAGTTGCATAATTAGACCTTAAAATTTTTCAATTTAATATTTTTGATAAGTGTCATTGTGATTTTAAAACAAGTAAAATAACTTGCAATGACTGTAATATTTAAATTTGGTATAACTCTAGTCGTTAGGAATATTTCAGGGAATATAATTAAGGAATATTTCAAATTTTTAACTAGGATTTTCTTATAAGTGATTTACAAATTCCAAGTAAGATGGAATATAAATTGAAAACTGTATTCTGAGCACTTTTATTTTAAAAAGATCAAAAATTAATTTAAAATCATTATATCAAATGTTATTCTGGAGATGTTTTTTAATTCTTTTTATGTAATTAATAAGTTTTAGCAAACTTAATTTATTGTCTATCCCTAAGTATTTAATTATTTTTGTGTTTATTATAATCTTGGGTTGTGTTGTGTCGCATATATAATTTCTGCCACTTTTCTGTTGCTGATTTCAAAGTTTGAAAAGGATTTTCTAAACTATATTAACCTAAATTTTCTATTGTTTTATATTTATATATACAGTATTTTCTGTTTAATGTGATCACTGTTAGTGTTCTCAGCCGTTTGTTACCGAAATCACTTGATCCGTATTTTCCCATTCATTTCTATGTTAAAGTTATCACTTTCTGTAGTCATTAAATTGTTGTCAGTGTTTCTATATCTTTCTTTTTCGAAACAACAAAAGTTCGAACTTAAAAGTCAACAATTTAGCTAGTCAAAGAAATTTTGTTGCAACAAATGATTAAGAGAAGCACGAAAGTGATGTATTGAAGAGAATATTTACATCAGAAAATGCACATTTAAAGCACTGATGAATGTACATACCTAAACAGTGGCATAGTTTTATTGTATGTTTTGGGAGTATTTGCTATCTCCTTCTACTGTATGTATATTTATATATATTAGGGGTGTGTCCAGATATTTTGCGAAAGGTCCTGTTTGTGTAAAATAGTGAAAAAATTACTCTTAATTTGTGAATATAAAATAAACGTTTTAAGTTAATATCCTGTCAACCAGGGTTCTGCTTATGTGAATTTGTGCAAATAGAGTCCTGTTATTGCGAAAAACTTTTTCAATGAGTTTTTAAATTGTAAATAGATACAAGATTATGCTCAACTCTGTAGAATTATAATACAAAAAAAAATTATAATTCAAAAACAAACAGCAATTGCTGCTACTAAATTAGAGATGCAACATACATATATATTTGGTATTTAGCCTATACTGCTATACGCAGAATATTCATTTTGGACGAATAAGGGAAGAAGCGTCTGCAGAAGATAAAACTTAATTCGTTTACATCGTCTTTCTTTTTTTTTCCCCTGAGAAGGGTTTATTTGATTAACAAAACAATAATGAAGATAAACAAATTTGTGAAGGATCTGATTAAGAGATAGATCATTTTGTGAAGGGTCCATTTTTAAGTTAAAATATTTTGTGAAGAGCCCTTTTTTATGAAAAGATATTTTGTAAAGGATCTGTTAACGGACCCAAATTTCTTCTAAACAGACCCCTGTATATTCTAAATGTTTAAATTACATAAAATTAATAATGAAAACCTTTTTATATCTACATCCTACTTACCGTATAATAGTTTATAATCAAGTAATGTTTAATTTCAGAAGGGGTTTTGTCCCCAAAACTATGCCACTGTACCTAAGTGTTGAAACAGGAGTACAATCCTGTTTCAGTGCTCTTAAAAAATTTTGATTACGAACAATCATTTAAATGAGTTTCTTAGAAAAAATTATTGACAGTCAACACTTGGTGTTTTTTTATTTTGTACTAATTTTTTTATATTGAAAGAAATATGCTGATACAATAAGGTGAATATTAAAAGTTTTATTATAAATTTTAGTATGTGTGGCTTAAATTGGAAAATATGTCTAATTTTGTGATTTGCTTATTGTTATCAATCAGTTAATTTTATCAAAGTCCTTGTGTCCAAAAGTAATAACATTAAGAGGAGACTACTGTACATACCGTTTATTTATTTAATTAAAATCTATTTGCAATTTAGGACATAAATTTGGCAAATGTTTGAGAAAATTACATATCTTGGCATTTTCCCTCCAGCTGATTATGTATTTTTGTCACAACATTGTTGTCGGCTTATTATTTTTCTCTTTTATTTGACCTAAGTATATTCTTGTAAAGTAATCTTAGAATGTTATTTTTTTTTCAGCCGTAAGATATGGTAGAGTGCCGAAACGGTCGAGAGGAGGAAAGGGCGGTACAGAACTTGTAAAAAGCTCATCAGATTTCCGGCCCATCATGTATGATATAATTTTAATTTTATCTGAAGCCCATAGAATCCACTGCTCATACACAGAGGAGAAGACGAGAGATCTCATTAGGAAGCCTGCAATATTTGTAAGCTTGGTCTTATGTTTTATTCATAATTATTATGATTTTGTTATTAAGATTTCAGTTGTATGGTTTAGTAATAGTAATGGCTGAGTAAATTCATACCAATTTATTGATATTGCATACTTGTATAAAATTGAACAGTATATATACCTTAAAATTGTGTTAATTTGAAATTTGCAAATGCTAACTCTGTATTTCTGCAATGTTGTCTTCATTTTTAGCATTTTATACTGATTTTTTTTATTGTCAAGTACATACTATATCAATTAACGTATGAAAAGGATCATTGAGATTTTGTTGTTGTTTCTGCATTTTGAGGACTGTTTCAGTCATCTTTTGAATGATTTGAAAATCAGTTTAAAGGGGTATTTAAGATACGTCAAAATTGACCTGCCCGCCAACCTCTCTCCCCATTCTTCACATTGTTAGATATCCAATGATATTTGTTGTATTTATAACTTATTATTGATATCTTAATTTTTGTACTCACTATTTTTTTTCCTTCCTGGTGAGACTTTGACTCACTACAGTCAACTGCGACAGAGTTTTATCACTTCTAATTTTTATATGCCTTTTATTTATCTAATATGAAACTTCTCTGATCATTTGCAAAATCCCCCCCCCCCAGTTTCAATCAATAACAGTTGCATATGCTGGATAGTTCATAGGGTGTAACATATTTTAGTGGATTTATGGTCTTAAGACTTTTCATTACTCCTTAGTTATTTAAAGATAATTTGGAATTTTTTTGATATAAAATATTTTCTCTTAAGTTAATGAAACCTTTTTTAAATTTTCATTGATATAATTTTTATTAAGTTAAGGAAATTATTTTTCATTAACTTAACTTTATTTGATTCAAGAGATTGAAATTATTAAATTTGAATATTATCTTCAATTCAAAGACTAGTTTTCCATTCAGGTTTTATTTTTTATTATTTTTTTGTTTTAAATTTCACAGCAAGTTACATTTTTTATTCTATTATATTGTGATTGTATCAAATTTACAATTCTATAAATAATTAAAATTTGTAAAGGCCCATTCTCTCTCTTTCCGTAATTTTTTTATGCATTTATTGTTTTATATATGTTATCGTATTAACAACTCATCTTTATAAATTTGATACAATTAATTATATTAACCTACTGAAGAAAGTTTTTTATAATGGGTACTTGGTAGAGGCAAATTGTACAGGTGAAGTTAATAAAAGATACTCTTGAAAACAAGCTTGAAAAGTGTCAATAGCAATTTATATGTAATCATATAGATTATTTATCTAACCTTGTTTTGGTAAAACGCCAACCAAACGAGCAGTTTCAAAACTTAGTGCCGTGAAATTTACTGTTAAATTTCTATGTTGACAGTAGTAGTGTCTTGTGTTTTTATAAATTCTGTTTTAACTTATTTTTTTTTAAATGTTTATGTGGGGGCAACTAATTAAATCATTTATCTTACTTCAGTATAAATCATTTGAAATGTAAATGGTACCCCAGAGACCTCTTTTAAAAGTTAAAATGATTCATCAAAGTTCCCTTTTTAACCACAAATTGTCTCTTTTCCTTTCTCTGCAATTTGTGAAGGTTCTAAAAATATTAAACTATACTTTTAATTCTTACTTTCTTTAATTTGCAATTGATGGTAAATTTGTGTTCGAACACAGTCAAACAATGCTAAAAATTAAGTCTACAGTCTCTAGCCAAATTATTAGACACACTGTAGTTTATTAATAATTGCATGTTTTGCGCGATGTTGATGTAGAATAATTTTCAGGGTGGCCACCCACCTGGAAAACCTGGAATTATAAGGGAATTATTTTTATACTGGAAAAATCAGGGAAATTTGGATAAAAACCTGGAAAAATCAGGGAATTTTAAAGAAAAGCTGGAATTTTCACTAATTTAAATTATTTCATCCATTATACCCACTTTTTTTAGACGGAAATGTATCTTCAAGCAGTTTAAATATCATCAACTTAGCAATACTTTGCTTTCATCAAAATTTGCTCCATTACAGCTCTGTTAAACTAGAATGCCACATAAAATTCTCCCACTGTTGCTAAACGAATGTGGAAACCTTTGACTGCTATGGACTGTGCAATTTAGGAAATATTGTGGTGGAGGTGGAAGAAGGGATTAGGATATTACTGTTTTTTTAATTCTGTCCTTGGTCTGAATCCATTTATGGCTTAAGTTTGTTCCAATGATTTCGTGGTAATTTGTTTTCATTTTGACAAAATGTTTTTGTATTTTTAACTTTATAAAATTCTCCAAAAATTAGTTGGTTATAATTGAATAATAATAATAATAGATTTTATATTGCCCTCTTTTTCTGAAAGCTTTCGTATTCCCATTAAAAGAAATCTGTGAATTATTTTTTCTCAGCAAACCAGCCAATCACACATTTTTTTTTTACAATCGCTAACAGCTATGTTTATTGACAAATTGTAATAATTGTTGCATTAATGCTAATTTTTTCTATTTCATTTTAACCTTTTATAACATAATTTAATTTTGAAAAAAGGTTTTTTTTTTTAAGAACTAACTATATACTAATATTTAGTTTTACTCTTTTTGTTGGTCAATATATGATTTTGGATTCAAAATTTTGTACCAAAGCATTAAAAAATGAATAAAAAAATCTTGCCAAGTTGTCAAAATAAATTATTTTTTTCAAGATATGTTAAAAAAATGAAATTTTGAATAAAATATTTTATAATATAGACGCTTTTCTTGCCTACACTTTATTAGAATAAAGTAACTAAAACCTGGAAATTTTAAGATTTTTATCTGGAAAAATCAGGGAAATTTGAAATCTGATTTGAGTGGCCACCCTGAATTTTATATTTACTTCCTATTTGTATTTATTTTTAATATATTGCATTACAATGTTAACTAATTGATACACGAAAGTCAACAATTGTAAGCCGATTTCAGACGCATGCGTCAGTTGTGGCGTGTTTCTGCGACTTTATGTACTGTGTTAATTTGTTTTGCAGTTTTATACTACACAGTTATCTGTTTATTTTGTGTGCTGTATTTTAAATAGTCAATTGGAACATTTTTCTCGTGGGTAAAAAAAAGCACTCTTTCACTGTGTAAAGCATCTCGTGATTGCTAAAGTATTATCACAAAAATGGAAGGTTTCTAAAGCTAGCGTGAAAAGCATAAAGAAGAAAATTGAGTCAGGGGACGAACTGAACTCAGAAACGAAAGAAAAGATATTGCAAAATCTAATTTGGCTTGAGACTGTAAACAATGTTTCTGGACACAGTCTGTTATGTCTGGAAACAAGCAGAAAAAGGGGAAAAAAATGTAATTCTTTAACCGCTTCCTTGATTATCCCAAGCTAACTCGTATATGTATGTATTGCAAATATTTATTATTCTGAGTAAACTCCGGCATAGCAGAATTCGTGAATATGTTTTGTTTCATTGCGTTTTTATTTGGCCGGAAGCAAAACAAATAATAATAATCTGCTGTGATTGGCCACTTTTTGTTTGGGAGTTTTGCTATTTGTGGGACTGCAGACGTGTTTTGTACAATTGTATATATGATGGTTAATGAATTTGCATGGAGGAAAGAGTTTTAAAAAAATGGCGAGCGAAAGTGAAAGTAATGCAGATAATTTTTCAGATTATGAAGATGTGAACATATACAAAGACTAATGTTTAACTTTTTTCACTTGCCCGAGATGATTTGGCATAGTAAGCTGGTGGTAAATTAAATATTTTTTACACATAAAAAAATTAAAATTTCAACTTAGAACTTGTGTATCACGTTTTGTTTTAGTTCCTTGTATTTATTAATGAAATACATAAATATGTCATTTTATTGCTTTTTTTTTCTTAAGTTGGTAAGAGAAGCAGTTAAAGAGAATTTAAAGGTATTGTTTCATTTTAAAATGTTTTCTTTTTACAGAGCCGAGCTGATATTACTGCCCTCGAAGGACAAGTGGGTGGCAGTAATCGTGAATTGCAGAAAATTATTGTTTGGCAGCAGTTCTCAGCCTTCCTCACTCCTTCAGTGCCTCAACTGGTGGAGTTTGCAAAACGTATCCCAGGGTTTCTGGATCTTAGCCAAGATGATCAGCTACGTACAATTAAATTAAGTTTCTTTGAGGTATGGTTGATCCATGCTTCACGTCTCATCAACTACAGGGAAGGGACAATCACCTTCAGTGATGGAACCTACATGTCGAGACAGCAAATGGAAGTGATGTTTGATGTAAGTTTAAATGTTTGTATAAGTAAATGTTTTGACTTCAAGGTAACCACTCTCTCCGCAAATAGGGAAAACTAGGGATTGTGGCAATTAATGATAATAAAACAGGGTTCTTGCTGTCCTAAAATGTCCTAAAAAAGTGCTAAATATTTTCCCCAACTTTTTTAGGGCCTAAAAAGTGCTAAAATTTCTTCTGAGTGCTAAAAAAGTGCTTTTTTTTTTTTTTTTTTTTTGGCGTTTCGAATTTTTTTTTGAGTGATCTGATTCCTTAAATCGGTTTCCCTAAATCCTTAAATTCTGTTGCCTTCAGCTCTCCTGCTGCCTCCATCTTTTTAGAAGATTCTTGGGCTTTGGGGAAAGAAGTTCTTTCTTCTGAGATTTTATGGGCTTTAAAAGTTGTAGAAAGCTACTACTCCTACAATTCTTCCAAAGACACTGGAAAATTATTTAGTACAATGTTTCCAGACAGTTCAATAGCGCATCATTTCGCCTGCAGTGAATCTAAGTGTACATATCTCTGTCATTTTGGACTTGCACCTCATTTTAGCATGCTACTTCTGAAGTGCCTTGATAATGCCAAGTTTTATACATTGCTTTTTGATGAGTCTTTGAACAAAGTGACACAGCAGAAGCAGTTGGATATACATATCCACTTTTGGAACCCAGATAAGAACATTGTAGAGACGCGATACTCATGGGTGCAAGTCTTCCGTCCCTAGGACGGATTTCCGTCTTTCGAAAATGTCCGCGGACGGAAGTAAGACGGAAACAAGACTGACTCGAAGACTGAAATCTGAATTTTTTTTTTTCTGTCCATAAAAATATTTTTAGGTCTACGTTATTGGTCCTGTTGTTATTTTATCCTGTTCCTTATGTCCTGTTGTTATTTTATCAAAAGACAGATGAATAAATATTTTTTGTACAGTATTTAAACTTGATATATTATGGTAAAGCTTTCTTTGACAGTTTGCATATGTCGAGGGGGTATTGTGTATGTTAGGTATTTCAGTTAAAAAAAATTTCAGTCTTGGCCTTTTTTCAAACTTGCACCCATGGCGATACTTAACATCAGCTTTTCTGGGCCATTCTGCAGCAGATGACCTTTTAGCCTGCTTTTATGCATCAGTCAAAAATGTAGACCTGAAGAAATTATTGCAGATTTCTATGGATGGTCCTGCTGTCAATTGGAAGTTTTATAATAATATTCAAGAAGATTTGTTAAAAGAACATGGTGTTCAATGCAATGCAATAGGAAGTTGTGGGCTTCATATTTTAAATAACGCATTCTACAAAGGTGAATCTGAAACAGAATGGCTCATTGGTTCTATCCTGAGCTCAATCTTCTATCCTTTTAAAGATTCACCCACAAGAAAAGAAGATTTTATTAATCAATCAACTGAGAACAAATTACCACTAAAATTTTGTAACCACCGTTGGCTGGAAAATGCACCTGCAGCTGAAAGAGCAATATTGCTTTGGGATGATCTGAAATCTTATGTGAAAAATGTTGGCAAGTTTAGAAAAGTGAAATGTAAATCCTTTTTAACTTTACAAGAAGCAATAAAAGACAAATTAATTCTTGTTAAGCTGAACTTTTTCTTAAATGTGTCGGAGCTAGTTTCACCATTTTTGAAACTGTATCAAGCAGATCGGCCACTTTTACCATTTTTTGCTGCATATATCCAGGATTTGGTATTACATAGTGTGCAATTATATAACATTCTGAATCCAGAATCTGTAGAAAACTTTAATTCTCTGGAGAAACTGTGCCATTTTAATTTTTGTGATGAAAAGAATTGTCTCTCTGACGAAAATCAGTGTAGGTTTTAAAGGTGACCAAATTTTAAAGCAGCTATTAGCCTCAAAAGTTATTTCTGACAGGGATCATATGAATATAAAGAAAGATTGCAGAAAGTTTATCACCAAAATGTTAGAAACATTACTAAAGTAATGTCCAATAAACTATTCTGTTGTAAGAAATGTTGCTTGCATCAATCCAAAATTAATGTCAGAAAACAAAAGCAAGTGTGTTCTAAAAATGAGAAACATATTAAATTACTTAAGTCAAAAAAAAAGAAAATTGAGGGAAAAGATTGTGACAAAATTAAGCTGCAATTTGCATCATGTATAGATTAATTATGTAATTTTTACTTCATGAATCGTGAAACACTTAATTTGTATATTTTTAATATCATGTATAGATTAAGTATGTTATTTTTACTTTACATCAAGTGCTAATTTTTTTTTCTTAGTCCTAAAAAAGTCCTAATTTTTTTTTTAAATAATTGAGCAAGAACCCTGTAAAAGGGTTAAGCACTAAGTTAATCTATTGTCAATTACGCAAAAAACAACTATTTTTTACTCTTAAAATTATCCTATAAAAACTTATACAACAATTTTGTCATTTGTTTTTCTATTCAACAGTTCTACTATAATAGTTGAAATTAACTGGCATGTGATTCTGCTGCTGGTTGATCGTTGCTTCTCACACTTCAGCGAATAAATAATTCATATTTGGACAAAATTTTCTCCGAGTTCTGCTGATATAAAAATTAAAATTTCGTTATTCGCATAGCATTTCGTCAGCAAGTCCTTTCCCCCCCCCCCTTCTTTTTTTGATATTTTGATGTGATATTATTAAGAATCTTAAATCTCACTGTTTAGAAATTATTATTAAGATTGTAAGGTAAACATTTCAAAATGACAAATAAATTTGCAGTGTTTTTGTTCTTTAAGAATTTGTCTGCGAAAAGCAGTATAATTTAGTTACTTTTCAGAGCTTATCTAAACATGAATTTAAAAATCATCTGAAATGGCAAGAAAAATGCTGGGAATTTTTTTTATTTCTTTACAAACTGGGAAACTACAGGGAATTTTGTTTCGTCTTTTAAAAAAATGATGACCAGCGCGCAATCCATGGAGTATTTAAGAATGATATTTCAGTTATACTAAGCTGTTTCAGTTACTATAGGATTATTTCAGTATGTTCAGCTGTTTTCCCCCAATTAAAGCTAGTAATTAGCCCAATATAGCTTACACAAGAGCACAGTATTTATGCTTCCTCTTAATGTATTGTGTATAATATGCACAGGGCGAACACAGGGAGTTTTTTTCCAGATTTGAATGGCAACCCTGCTGAAATACTAAGTGACTTTTATTAGTTCTTCTTGGTCATAAAGGTTTTAGTTAGGAATGAAGTGTGACCTTAAAATTTAGCATCGCTGTTAGTGAGAAGAGTATGCAATGAATGACGAAAGTTACTTAAATGTAAAAAATTTTTTACTTAAATGTAAAAATATATTTTTGTACTTACTGTATATATATTTTTGTACTTATTGTATATATATTTATGTATATTTTTCCACTCTAAAAATAGAATGATTTTGTCACTCGTGTCTTCAACTTTGCCTGTTGGCTGAATGACCTCAGGCTAAGTGATTCAGATGTTGCCCTTTATTCTGCTATTGTTTTACTCAATCCAGGTAATTCTATTTTTCTTACTCTAAAATGTTTTTTAAATATTTTAATCTTCATGTGAACTGCACTTCAGTTTTCTCTTCATATTTTCTTATGGATATTATCTTTTTTTTTTCTTCAGTACTTTACCTTTTTAATGTGTAAATTACGAAGTTTTGTTTTAAAATTAATGTTTTTAAGGTATTTCATAATTTAAAGTATTTTTCTGTAACTAAAAGTATTTATATCACTGTCTTATAACCGACATAATTCATAGTTAATTATATTCCAGGTTTTTCATATTATTCTTTTGGGTCTAAAAACTAGAAGCAGGGTTTGAGTTTTTTGCTCCGTTAACAAGACTTTTACGTGTGTGTATTTCTTTCACCAATTTTCTTCACCATCTTTTGATTTGAAGGATTTTCGCAATTTTGATTACTAGGAACTGCTGATATCACGATTCTTATTCAGAGTGCATAGCCTTTTTAAAGTGCTTAAAGGTGCTTGTTTTCTTTTTTTAAAAGCCCTTAAAGGTGGGTGCTTTTTTTCATTGGGTGTTTTTAAAAAGTGCTTAATTTTTCTCTTTTCCAAAATGAGATTTTTCCATTACCATGTTGATTTTTGCCATGAATTATGCAAAAAGACTCTTCACATTTTTCTATTCAACGTTTTTACAGTTAATTCATCCCCAATCTGTATCGTCGGTCCGTAGCATATGAAGACGTCATTCGTTTTGCATAATTCCTCAAAAGTGTTTTTTTATTTTGACATAACAGTTAAAACCGTCAATTGTCAAAAACTTGCCAACCCTACCTAATTATGATATTTTTTGTAAGTGCTTAAAATTATTTTTGGGTGCTTGAAAACTGCTTTTTTGTTGAAAAATTTGGCTACACTCAATGCTATTCATATGATTTTAATATCAAACATGAATTTTTGTGTTTGCCCGATTGCAATTGGTATTAATGTGTTTTAAAAATCGAATAACATGATTTGGATTTTTAGAACCTAATATTGCGATGCGTTTTAATACAAGTTTAGAATCCAATGTCGCGATTCGCTTTTTAAAATCCAATATTTACTCATATTCAAAAGGATGTAATATCAGGCATTGATTTCTGTATTTATACATTACTATGCATTGCAATGTGCCGAGATGATTGTGCTCTGGAAAAGAATCCAGATTCTTGGAAATCCAAGGTCCAGAAGTTTCGAGAAATCATTAATCACATTTATGTATAAAAATTCTTGTCTATTTTATTTAAAAATATTAGTACTAGAATTTATACTTGGCATCGCCTTCATTTGTAAATATTTTTTCCGGTAGAATAATAAATGTGATTAGAGATAAAAGTAAACTTATACATAATAATTCATTAAAATTATGCTGCATATAATTTCTTTAGAATTTCATGTTGTGAAAATATCAATGATTTAAATTTATAAAGACATTAATTTTTTGAATTGCGTCATTGATTTTACTCGAGAAATTTTCAGAATTTTTGAGTTGGGCTCACAATCACCCCTGAATGTATGCACATATTCATGTAGTTTAAAAAATGCTGTGTTGCAATTTTATTTTCGCATTTTTGAGACCCAATACCACGATTCATATTCACGCGATTTTAAATTCCAATATCACTATATTTGTAACAAGTTTTTCCTCTAATTGGTTACTATAATAGTGTAATATTCATTCGTAGGTAATTTAATTATAAATGTTGGTTCAAAAAATTATGTTGAATATGAAACATGTATGGTATGTAAATTGATATCTTTAACGATTTTTTTGCATAAAAATTTTTAAAGATTTTTTCACTTTGTGTCACAATCATTTGCATCGCTGTCAAATTTTTTAACGATGCTAAGCTTGTGTGTAAAAAAAAGAGACAATAAAAAAAAGTATCCTATTTCTCATCTTCAAAATTTAAAGCTGTCCCATGTTTGTAAATTTAAAGCTGCACTCTTCTGTTCTATAATGCTAAATTTCTGTTCCTTATTGCTATAAAAATTCAATCGCTTCATTGTAATTAAACAGTCTGTCTCTTTTATGTGTCTCACATTTAAAGGAGAAACTTATTTTTTTATTAAAAAAAAGAGCTATTTTTTATTCTAATCAGTTTTTTTTTATTTAATGGTTTAATTGGCAATGACCAAAATCCAACTCTTTGTAGCAATTATATTTATCTAAACTAAAAACTTTGATTTTTAATAGTTGTATTATTTAAGTGATCTCCTTTGTTTCTTTTCTCAAAGTTTCCATCTAGACTCATTCAATTGCATCTATCCTTTTCTTTATATGATGCTAAGAATCTAGGATTCTCAACACTATGGGAATTTGTATATCGTAGTTAATGACAGTGCAGCAAGTAAAGATTAATATCTAGTGGTTTTTACCAAATGCATTTGGAATCAGAAAAGTATTGCTTAGAACATTCATTCCCTCTACATTATAATGAATTGAAAAAATAATTAAATGTAATATGTCCAGATCAGTAATTCTCTGCCTCCTTTTTTTCCCGGCCCACTTTTAACGATTTTTAAAATTTGACAGCACGCAAAGAAAAAATTAAGTTTATACCTATTAATTGTATAGCTTATTTTAATTTTTAGCTTTTATTTCTTTTTGTAAGTTAATATTTAGCTTGCTTTCTTTTGCTAATTAATAATTTTAAGTCATAAAATTTCCAACATATTTTAAGATTGTTAGAGATGGGCCTATTGCTGACAGCGCCATTCATGCCTTTAAAGCGTGAAAAATTATTAAAAGTCTATATATATACTTTTCTTTGGAGTAAACTTGACTGGTAATAAATAAATGCATTATTACTATATCATTTCTAAAATTTGGTTTTACACTAAAGTGCTGCATCACAATGATTGAGATTATTTGGCTAATAAATATGGCTAAAATTGGGTGACCAATATGAAAACTGCAAACAAACCTTGAGGCATGTAATGCAGAGGAATAAGTAGTTTTTCTTCTAATTCTCACTAATTTAGAAGATGATTGAGATTCACCACATCCCAAAGAATACCAGGAATGATATTGTTTGTCAATATTGTTTGGGACCGCTAGACAGAACTCACACATTTTCCACTGCAGTGCTAGTAAAAAAAATGAAAAAGTAAACCTTATTTTCCAATTTATAGTTCACTATTGTTATTCTTTTTGATAATTTCTGCAAACTCTGGAATATTGAAAAGCCTGTTTGAACAAACTAAATTCCTTTCTTTTATCAATTTTGTTGTAAGCAAAGTTTGACTTTATAAAAAAAAAAGGCATTAATATAACTTTTTGTGATCTGTGAATTCTTTATAGAGAGGGATGGCATCTACGACAGCAAGGCCCTTCAACTAAGCCAAGACAAGTTAATCAAAGCTTTAGAGTATCAGTGGTCGCAAGACCATCCTAACGAGCAACATTCATTTTTGACACTTCTCAATAAACTGCAAGACCTGAGAGTGATTGGAGAGCAGCATTTAGAGCATCTCGGGTGGTTTAGGGCGAATTGGAATTATCTACGCATCTCTCCTCTCTTTGCCGAAGTATTTGACATTCCAAGGGCAGAACATGAAGTAGCTGAACGATAGCATGGTAAGCAATCCTCATTCCTCCAGATAAAATCATTGATATAAATAGCCTTCGTTTGAGCACTTTGTACCTGAAGTAAAATTTGAATTTATACTTAAAGAGACTTTTATAAACACTGATGTTTTTACAAAGAAACCTTTAATTTTTTTAAAAGTTGTCAATTTGGCAAGAATTTTTAATGTGTAGGAAAAAAATATTGGACACTGTTGCTACACTGCTTGAAAAATGTCTGGAATTTTTAGATTTTTCTTAGAAATCTTGAAGATTCCTTCTTAGATACAGCTATTCCAAAAGCATTTTTCTTGAATGTTGACTACTTTTTGTGGTTAATTGCCGAGGTCGCATCAGATTGCCCCTTCCCTCCCCGTTTTTTTATTTTTAAAGTAGAGTCACTATAATAGCTTTTTTATTAGAAAAGTTAATAACTTTTTCCGTAAAATAGTTGCAGTTTTTTTCCACGAGCACTGAAAAATTGGCAGATGCGCTGTGATCAATGCTGTCAGGCAGGATTCAGTTAGAAACTGGCTATTTTTTATGGAATTGAATTTCTCCTGATTGCAGGGCTGATTGTGATCCGGAAGCTTCCGGAGATTGAAGGTGGAACTTAAAAACACAGTTTATTTTAATTGTTTGTAAGGGAGAGCCAGAGAGATACTTTATAAGCTTATATTCATGATTAATATTCATTTTTTATCAGTAAATAGTTGTTATAATCATAAACTCAAGAAAAAAAGACATATTTGTAAATTTTAATTACTTCTCCAGGTCATCATAGGTATGTGTAAATGGTATAGGTATGTGTAAAATTGTAAATATATTTTAAGTAAACTAAGAAATATTGAGAAAAAGGAAAAATAAACTTGTTTAAATTTTTTTCAATTTAAACTTTTTTTTTAACTCGAGAAATTTTCCGGAATTTTGGCTTGGGCTCACAATCACCCCTGTGACTGTAAAATTTGGCAGGAAACCCAAAAAGCCAGCATATTAACAGGAAATTCTTTTAAATGCCCTAAACATTGATTATTTGCCAAATATGGAAA
Source organism: Parasteatoda tepidariorum (assembly GCF_043381705.1). Classification (NCBI taxonomy): domain Eukaryota; kingdom Metazoa; phylum Arthropoda; class Arachnida; order Araneae; family Theridiidae; genus Parasteatoda; species Parasteatoda tepidariorum. Next base: position 4,254,448 of record NC_092206.1, on the reverse strand, counting down.
TCTGTTTGTGTCGGCTGATGATTTTCTGTAGAGCAATTTCAAAAAATATTATTAAGAAAGTAAACTTAGCTCAAGCTATGATGGATTGTGTTGAATTGTTGAAATCAGAAAAAGCAGAACTTGGAAGAAATGTTGAAAACCTTCAAAAAGCTGCAGAAAAAACTTTATTTTATAATGAATCATTAAATTATTTAGGATACTATAATAAAAGACAAAAAATTTTATTTGAAAAGTCCTATTCCTTAAATTATCTGCATTTACATAATTATTAAGTCCACTTTTTTTTTAAAGCAAATGTTGCAGTCTTTATTTGAAATTTTCAGCAATTTTTTATCATAAAATAATCATAAATACCCTTGAATTTAAAACTAATATAACAGTGAATTTCCCAAGTTGTACCCACCCATTATGAGAAAATTTAAGTTAATGTCTAGTGTAGACCCCGACTATCTTGAGTACTAAACAAGAATGCATGATTTGCGTATTGTTAAATTAGATTGTTACACTATTATTTTGATTTCCTATGGATTAGCAGATTGTTGCATAAAAATTTAAATCTACTCAATTAAAATTGCTGTTTGATAATTATATCAAACCATTATTTTACATACCATTTTCAATATGTTTTTCATAAAATTTTTCTATATTTTTTTACAAAACGCTTCCTAATAAAAATTACTTTATAATAAAAGAGTACCACTTTCAGTTTTAAACTTTTAGTTCACAATAAAAATAAAATATCAAATCATAATATTAGTAGAGAATAATATTAGGAGAATGGTAAAGAACTATTAAAAGCAAATATCTATAAATGATGTAAAAATGTAGACTATTTCTGGCCATAGGAATTCTTTGATACCTTTGAAAAATCATTTCCAACTTTTTTATTTATATTTTTCACTGAGAACTAATAAAAAACTCATTGATTTGAAAATTATAAATCTTCTCAAACATGATTGTACTTTTATTGTATAAAAATTTTTCATAAAAATATTTATTGCAATGAATTTTAAAAAAAATTTTAACTTAAGCCTGATGAAAAAAAAGTAGAATGATTTATGATGCTTAGATATTAGTCTGATTTGTTTCTACTTGAAATAGAAGTTAATTTAACATGACACAGTTAAGAAAACTACTCTCGTGCATACTCTAGAACAACCTTTTAGCATTAATTCTTTTAATATATACTCTTATAAATAAAGTCTTTTATTAATTGGAAAGAAAGATTTTTTTTTGTTGTATCTGAATATTTAGCATGATTGGCCCACAACTGAATATGTGATGCATGTCTTAGTAGTGAAATATAAAAATTTTATAATTTTCAATGTTTTTCCAAATTTTGTTACATACTTTTTATTTTTTTAATATTTGAAAAAAATAGCATATCTTAATTTCTGCACTTAACTTTACAATTCAATTAGCTTCATAAATGTTGTTGGCCCTTAACAATCTGAAAATATTTTTTCAAAACCCAAACCGGGTTGTAAAAATAACCTGGACCAACTTTTTTCAAGCCCTGTTAATTAATACAATTATATCAGTATATACATTATAATAAAAATGAATTTTTTTAAAAAGCTAAATTATTGGTGCTGCCACTGGTGGTGTATGTATATTTGATGGTGAACAATCACACTAATTTTAAGGTCTTTAATTTTTCAAAAAAGTCCTTAATTTTTTTAAAAATCCATTAAAAGTCCTTAATTTTTGCTTTGTTAAAAGAGTGGGAACCCTGTAAATATTTTTCATTAGGTTAAAAATAATTTGACATAACTGGTAATTTATTAACCTTAGATATCTTAAATCAGTGAAGTTGAGCATTTAGCTCATGAACTACAGTTCTAAAATAATAAGCATAATCAATCTTCAGTTATTCTTTTAAGATATCAGCGCATTTATCGAATCAATGTGGGTATTTTTTTAATTATTTAATGACTAAATTGTTAATAGCTGGAAAAGTTTTTTAGGAAATATTTTTTAATGCTTAAATTAATTTTAATTTCCGGCGTATACAGGGTTCCCACGGTCCTTTAAAGTCCTTAAAAACTGCTTAATTTTTATTTTTGAACATAAAGGCCCTTAAAAGTACTTAATTTTTTAGCATCACTAAGGATAAGCAGAATGTTACATAAAAATTTAAGTCTGCTCAACTAAAAGATCCTTAGATTTTAATAATCATTTTATTCAGTTAACATTGCAACTTCATTTACTGTTTTTTAACTTTTGTTCAATTTTTGGTTGCTTTAAAATTTGTTCATGTTTTTCACCAAAATGTTTAGTAACATTATGTAAAGTTAATTCATAATAACATGTTTGGCTGGAAATAATTTTGTTAAAAGTTCATCATAAAAGTAATTATAACTCGTTTTCTGGTCCAGTAACAAAATATAAAAACTTCCTGTAATAATTTTTCAATGTTCTTTATTTTGCCAATTTTCTTTATTTACTTTTTTTTTTAGTATACATAAAAAAAATAGCAAATCTTAATTTCTGCACTTAATTTTACAATTCGATTTCAATGGAATCATTAAAAATGGAATACAGATTAGTTTCATATGTTAACTTTTATATTCTAAATGACGTTAACTTTTAACAATCTGAACTTTTTTTCTTCAAAAAACCCGAACTGGGTTTACAAAAATAGCCTGGCACTTATTTGCTGAGCCCTGTTAATTAATACTATTATATTATATCAGTGCGTACATTATAATAAAACTATTTATTATTATTGTGTTTTTATTGATGTTTTTAGAAAGGTAAATAATTGGCATGGTCACTGGTGGCATAAGTCCTTAATTTTTCAAAAGAGTGCTTAATTTTTTCAATAAAAAGTCCTTAATTTTTGCTTTGTTAAAGGAGTGGGAACCTTGTATAGTATTTTACTTTTTATTTAAAATAAACTGTAAAAAAAAAAAATTTTTAAGAAGCAAAAAAAAAAATTGTTTTTCAAATCTTGCCTTTTATGTATGTTGAACAAATCAACATAGCTTAAGCTAAATAATCTTAACATTTTTAATATGAATAAGTGATTAAAATATAACATATGCAATCAATATAACAATTTAAATACATAAAATATTTTTCCTACAAAATGCATATGTTATAAAAATGAAAGCTTTATTTAGATTTTAAGTCACTCCTCTGGGAGAGAATCTCGCAAAACAGGCTTAAATTATACTTAAACACTGTATAAACTGCAAAAGTGTTAGACTTAAATGATTTAAAGCATTCTTTTGTGTTAAAATATGAAATCTCTTTAAAAAAAAAAATCATGCACAGAATGTTTTTGTTTCTCATAAAGCTTTATAAATATTTTTTTTTGTTGCTGCTGCATTAAGTTATTAGAATACTTATCCCTCTGATCTGAATCAGATCAGTTTCATTCTTTAAATACTTAGTTTAATTGTTTATTTCTGAAAAAATAATTATATTTCTGTACCTAATTAAAGCGTAAAGTTTTTTTTTCGAGATAATTGTTTGTTTATCATAAATTTTAAAGTGTACACCATCTTATGCTGTGCTTATGTTTAGATAATGTTTGTTACATTTGCTTTCTAAAAAAGATTTTTTTTTCCAGGTATATGAATGATGCCTAGCAATATTCATCCTGTAGATATCATTTACTACTTGCTGATTTCTTATTTATTTTTGACATAAAGAAATGATGACATTTTTAAATTTTTATTTTCCAATATTTTCCCTGGATGTGTTCATTTTACTGAATGCTGACGACGAATGAAAACTTTTTAAATTGTCTCTCGAGTTTCAAGGGTAAAAGATTATTTCGAAAAACTGTTTTTTTTTTTTTTTTTTTGATGGGGAAGTGTTCTACGTTGTATATACATCTAATGGCTACAACCGTAGTGAATTTATATTTTTCAAAACCATGTCTATTGTTTTTGACAAGCCTGGATGTTCAAATGTATATTAAGAATCATCAATGCACTAACATCAATTTGTTGGTGCATCAAGAAATGGGATTTTCCAAAAAATTTCCCCTCTAATCTCCGGATTTTATATACATTGCAATAAAGAGCCGTAACAGTTGGCTTTTTGATGTTAATTTGTTTTTGACATGATGAGCATCAAAAACAGGTTTAAACTGTTAAAAACTTAAAGATACAAAAATCATTATATGAAAAACTGTGCAATTTTGTAGAAAAGACTCTTTGAAAATTTTACTTATGCTTCACCACCAATATGTTTTTTTTTTTTTTTGTCCGGTTTCTTCTGGTTCTAAATTCCCAATTAAGTATTTTTATTAGTCTTAATGCTCTCTTAAGCACTCAAAAAAAAAAAATGATGTGTGCTTCTTGACAAATGGGAAATAGGAATCAAATGAAGAAAAAAAAATTAAAAAAATAAGTCATTTATAAAGATGAGTTTTGAATCTTGTTTATAAGCTTTTATGTAGCTAGGAATTCATAATATTGCTCATTTGTTAGTACAAAATTTCATATTTGTCATTTTAAGGTTTTGTTTCTTAATATTTTAATTTTTTGAAAAATAATATTTGAGCTTATGATATATTTGATCGATGCTTTCTTTATCCGTGCATTTGAATTTATATTACATTTTGCATTGTAACTAAAATTGTGATGTTTGAGATTTTTGATTTATTTAAAAAACATTTTTTTTTAACAGTTTAAACCTTGTTTGACTTTCATGCATCAAAAACCAGCTAACAAAAGCAAAGATATTCATATGGAAAATTTTTTGATTTCCCCAAAATTATAGTTTTAATTAATGAAATGGTAGGAACAGTTGCACAGTATGACTCAGTGGCTGAAACGTATCCAGTTTTGCAATACTATTTGCCTATTACAAAAATAATTATGTTACTCACAGCTTTTAGGCTGCTGTTGAAGAATCAAAATGGACTTTTCATCAAAGGTCATGTGATAAACTTTTTTTTTTCTTTTCTCATTTAGGATGCCCTGTTTTGAGTAATAAACGCAGGAACTCTGTACATAGTATTCTTTCAAATAACTTGTGCAACACTTTGTATTTTTGTGTACTTTGTTGCATGTATGTTCTGTTAACGCAAATCAAAATAGGTACCTGTTTCTTTCAACTCTTTTTTTAATATTTTTCTACACTGTATAAAACATTTATAATTACACTTACTAATGTTTGGTGAAATAGATGTAAAGTATATGATGAGACATGTTGAGCCTGTGAGACATGATACAAAGATTTTGCCATGTTGATATTTATAAGTGTAATTTGATTTCTTTTGGAAAGATCGCGATGAATCATTTTGAAAAACATACTTGTTATGACTGAAGCTTGTAAGTTTTTTTTTTGTTGCCAAGTTTATATGCAATCATATGTTTGCAAATATTTTTAATTACATCATAAATGTATTATTTATTATATTATTTAAAAAAATACCTTCATGTACTAAAGCAAATTATAGCTTTATTTAATAAAAACTTCAAGACCAATACTGCACACTAGGTTGGAGAAAAAAAATTACATTTTCTAATTGCGACCAAAACTTGATCCAAACCTCTACAAAAGTACATCCTGAAATATTTTTAATTTATTTTGAGTCTATCTACCAGCACGATTTGTTAGTCCTTTTTATTATTATTACCAAAGCTAGGAAATAATTACAAATTAGAAACTGAAACTCTCTCTCTCTCTCTACATATCAATACACGCAGTGTAGGAGAATAGGTTTTATATGAAAATACTGCAGTGAGGCCGCGGCATGTTGTATGTGACTTCCCGATGTAACTCGAATGCTGGTTAGTTCCATAAAAAAGTCCTCCACGAAGGCAAATTTCACCCTATACTTGATCCATGAGTTTCCTTGTTTTCTAGATTTTGTTCTAAATTACAAAGCTATGAATTTGAATATCAGTGGTCGTAAACCCATAATTGTGTTGGTTAGTAAAATCTCCGTTATTTTATTTCTCCAATGTTGGCAGGTATGAATAGGTTAATTTTAGAAATAAATGCGCCAATGGAAGATAAATTCTAAAAAAATGAATTTTTATGCAATACAGAATACCATAAGAGTAGGTCAAACTATTTTTACTATTAAAAATTCAATAGAGAATGTTTAACATCGAAGAGCATAGTTATATTTCTTTGTGAAGAATATTTTGTTATCTTGTGCAATAGCTTGTATAAAATTTGCATATCAATTAATAATAAATAAATGTTGGTTCTTTAATCATTGAGTTTTATCTGTTTATCTTAAACCTTTGTTAAATTTTTTAAGCAACCAATAATTTTTTGTTTTTAACTGTGCAGTGTTGTAGTAAATTTTGATTAGATAATGATACAAAACACAAAAGCCTTTTATTTTTGCATCTAAGTAAAAATATGAGATATGTTTATCAATGCAGCTGCATCCGTAAAATATCATTTGATACATTAATAAATATCAATCTGGATGGTTAACTTTGTATCATTGCCATTGTTGAATTAGGTATTGAAATGATTATGCTGTGTGAAAAGAATCTGTGATGCTTATTTTCTCTGATATGATGGAACATATATATTATGTGAGATATGCAGGTGTGTGTGGAGTTATGTAAAAAAATATATTTTCTCTTTTATTCTATCTTAATATTTATTGCTTAGTGTGCATTTTGTTCTAGCTTTTAATGCAAATGCTTTGCTCAAGTGTGAATCTTTCAATTCTGCAATTTTTAGTTTTCTACTACATTCTTTTCTTATCTTATTTATTTGTTAAAAGGCTGTATTGAGTCCCTGGAATATAGGAAAGCTTAGCTATTTAGGATTTTATTGTATACTGAAGAGGTAAATAAAAAAGCATCTACGATTGACATCGAAAACTCATTGTGATTATCAATAAGTATGCATGTGTTGTTCGTTTCATAAATTATTACAATACGGTTGACGTCTAATGTAACGACTCTCATGGTCCTGTGGAGAAACAATGTTATAGCATGATTTCACTATAGTGTGAATGCACAAAAATGCCTTAAATATGATATCATGGGCTAGGATAGCCTTGTTGGCAGGGCATGTCCAAGAAGTCCTGGGTTCGATCCCCACCAGCCGAAGACTCCCAGTGTAGTACATAAAGACTGATGCATGTTAAATCTGTTGGGTCACTAAGTCCTCCAAGTTCCCATAACAAATCATGCCTCTGGGGGTACTGATCTGGGCGTTGTTGTCTTCTGGATTGGTTCAAAATAACAAGGCTACGAAGTTGACATCAGCAGACTTGTCCCACGTAAATACTTATTAAAAAAAAATACTTGACCAATTTTAAAAAACTATACTTCAATAAGAATTTGTTAACTAGCAGAAAAATTGCTGAAAACTTAAAATTTTTTTCTATAATAATATATGTCTTAAAGTACCCTTTAAAATAGTAATTCATGGGTGGAAAATGCATTACCTAGTTTGGTACTGCCATTTCTGATAAATAACATACGTCTCGGTGACTACAGAGACTTTACGAATTAAAATTAACCACATGTTTCAGGAATGAACTATGAATGCCTTAAATGGCTACCATCTAGGACAGCGTAACAACTTAATCATTGAATCTGTGATGCATTTTATTGATTGTGGTAACATGAAATGAAATAATGATTAAGTAAAAATTAAATGATTAAGTTTTGGCCATCGTGATGAAAGAAACAATGCAACACGAAAATTGTAATGAATCATTAAACTTGGTGATCAAAATGGGCTGCAGGTGGAGTATAGCAGAACTCTTTACTTATGGCAACACTTTGCATTATTTCGCCATTAGTGACTTGAGAGTCATACAAAAAGGAAGTAGTTAGTTTCCCTCTTTATTTTCAAAAACATTAAAAACTTCTAAGTTAGGAAACTATATTGAATTGAAAGCTACATTCCAAGAAAAATCACGGTGGAAATTTAAAAAAATATTTGTCACAATTTAGTTTGAATAATATTAAGAAAGGGGTAAATATCATAGTACATTACTATTCAACTGAGGAGAGGGAAGGGGGCAGGGTCAAACCATGGGACCAATCTTATCCCCAGATTAGAGCCTTGCGATCACGGATAATAAGTTGCGTAGCGTTATTAAAAAGTGCTTATTTTTTATTTACATTTTTTAAAAGTGCTTAGTTTTCTATGTTTTAAATAGATTTTTTTTCCTTTGCCGCGTAGATTGTATTTCTAAATTAAAAAATATGTATTATATTTATACAATATTTATCAGGAACTAGTTATTTTATCATGATTATGCATTTTTGAATTTTACTGATTTTATGTTTTTAAATTAAGAACTTTAAATGATAGGGAAAAAAACGTTTTTGTTACTGCACAGATCCTAAATATGATTTTCTTTTGGAAAGTGATAAAAAATATTTTTTGAGTGCTTAAAAAGGTGCTTATTTTTTTGTTAAAAAATCTGGCTACGCACCCTGAATAACATTGTCTATGGAATAGTAAACATGACATAATGCTTCAGTAGTTCTAATGGGAGGGTCTTATTATAAAGCGTAGATCATGTCCGGTGTTTCTTTTTGCAATATAAGTTTTTTCTTTGTAGGGATGTTTGTTATTAGGTGTGTATGAAATACTGGTGATATAATTACTTTTTGGTTTTGTGTCATGTCCACACGCACCTCCATTCTTTTTTGAGTATGATTCTGTAAATAGATATTTGCCTGATGAGAGAAGACATTGTTATGAAAGTTGATACCTGAAATATATCTATATATTTTTGAATATTGTATTAAGTCTGGGTGGCTGAATTGTTACTAATTGTTTCCAGATTATATATATATTGTAGCAAATTTAAATCACTTTTTATTTATTTATATTTTTTTTTTTACCCTTTAATGCTCTTAGGACTGCTTGGTGTCTGCCCTTTTCTAATACTTAGTATAAAAAGAAATTGTTTTGCAAATAGAAGAATAATTACTGTAAGAATAAGCATTCTTTGTTTAGTTTTAAAAACTAGTTTTTTTTGTGGTAAAGGATCAGTTTTTTTTTCTTCTCTCCTATACCTAAGTTTTTTCCACTTTTATAAATTCACTATGCTTTTAACAAACTAAATCAATGTATTACCAGGGTTGCCACTCCACTGGGAAAACCTGGAAAATACAGGGAATTTAAAAATCACCTAAATTAACAGGGAAAAATAAAGGGAATTTTTTTTTTGTACAAACTGAGAAAATGCAGGGAATTTCGTCTTTTAAGAATTGGTGACCACTCAAAGCGTAATCTGTCTGATACTTAAAGATAATATTTCAACAATACTGAACTATTTCATTTACTTATAACATCATTTAAGTATGTTCAGCTTTTCCTTTTTTTTCTCTCATGTTTTCCAGCAATTAAAACTAGTATAATAATGTATATAACTCACATCATCATAATATATATATATATATATGAGCCCTGTATAGCTCATACAAGAAATTGTTTCCTTTTAATATATATTGTGTATAATATGTACAGGGAAAATACAGGTAATTTTTTTTCCTGATTTGGGTGGCAACCCTGATTTACTTAACCATTTCCCTTTTTGGTTGGAAAGAGTTTTTTTTAATCAAAAGAATAGGATATAATAAATAAAAGCTGTTATGTGATTGTTAATGAAATGTATCTGTTAGGATGCTCTTTTAAAGAAGAAAAAAAAATGCTGATTATTTTGAGATGAGATGTTTGTAGTGAAAGAAAAGTATTAAAAAGTCAGAGCCTTTTACACTGCCAGATGTATCATGTGATGAATGGCCTGGCTGCATTTCATTTTGAATCTTGGAGTTTTTTTTTTTTTTTTTTTTCTGCTGCTTTAATAAATCAAAATTTCTACATTTTATTGCTTTTCTTCATTTTGTCACTCCTGGAGGATTATACCATTGTGCAATTTTCAAAATAAAAGTTTATTTTCTAAGTACTTAAGCAGATTTTTTTTCTTCCAAATATGTACTGCAGTCTTGCCTTGGTTTTCATTACTTTCATGTTATTAGAAAGCAGGGTTCCTGTTTTTTTTTTTTTAAATCAGATGTTTTTGATTTTTATTCAAATACACTGTAATAACTCTAANCAGACTTTGATTTATGATTAAAAAACTTTATAAATGTTTAATCAAAATTAAATTAATATTAAAACTATATTATAACAATATTTTAGAAACTCTAACTACCTAAAACAATTTTTTATTATAATACATAGCTTTGAATGCGTTGCAACCATTTTGAAACAAATGCATGATTGAAATTTGAAAACTACATGAAATAGAGAATTTAAACCCTATTTTTGACATATTATGGTAATTTCTTTTTAAGATAACCTCAAGCTCTAGAAATATACATTTTCCACCAATAAAATATAATGTAGATTTTAATTCCGTGCTTTCTTAATCAAAAGGTAGAATTTTAATTAACACTATTTGTATTTTTTGTGTGAAAAATTTCATGTTTAAGAATTGATTTCTACAGCTATGCAAGTCTATATTAAGACAGCATTAAATGTTTACTTTAATCTGTACTTTCAATCTCAAGAATCAATAGTGTAATTTCAAATGTGTTGGAATTTAATACACACCAAAAAAGTAATTTCGTTAACTAAAATTAATTAATGCAGCAATTTGTTTAAAATAAATTTTAAAACTAAGAAACGAAAGTAATAAAAGTATCAATAATTTAAAACACTGTTTTTTAACTTTTTAAATCAATATATATGTATATAAATCAGTTGATTTAAATCGATGATTTTTTAAAAAAAAAATCATTTGATTTTAATCTTTTGATCATAGCGATAAATTTCAGAAATAGTTGCTTATATACTGTACATATAAATGGCACCATATCTCCCCCTAATATTTACCTAAAATATTCAAACTCGGTCGGGTATATCATAGCATACTGTACTACCAAAACAAAAATAATTATAAACAAATTTGGGGGACCACAAGTGGCGCGATATTTAAATTAGCATGTATATATTTCTAATTGTGTTAATAGCGTTACAATGCAGAAATTTTGTAGATATAAATAGCCCAATATATCCCCTTAGTATAAGCCTATAGTGTTTAGACTGTTATACTTCCATACTACAAGAAATAATTTTTTGCAAACCCACCTGCCTTATTGGCTACCAATTGTTATTTGAGAGGAATGACTGCTAGCAGAGCATCAGTTGCACTGCAGAGATTTCTTCAGTGTAGCATAATAACGTTCCTTCTTTAATGTGGTTAGAAAAAAAAACATGTGAGTCATACTTCTCTCATTTTGAGTAGAAGGTCAAATCTACATGTATCTGAAACCATCTGGACATAATATAATGCCATCTTCTGGCAGAAATTTTATTTTTTAAAACGTTCCAGGACACTGGCACAAATGAGTGACGGCCGGGGGTGAACGAGAAAACGCTCTGGCACACCGGTGTGTGGGCCAGGAATTGAGTTCGTTTCTTGCTGGCACGTATATGTGACAGTCGGCGTGAAAGGATTAATAAATAGTAACCTGAAACTATCCAACCCGTTAGAGGGCGTCCCGCAGTGGACTGATCGTTAAGACTTGGTTCCCAGCAGACCACCGAAGTCAAGCAGCACTGACTGCGGTTAGTGTGCGGGTGGGTGACCACTTGGATCAGTCTGCGTAGGGACCGAGGGTGTGCGGTATTGGTCCTCGTTAAACTGTTCTACCGTAAAGTGCTCGACTTCGCGCGCAGGTCGTCGGGCTACCGAAGCGGGGGTGCCATCCCCTCCGCAGAGGATCAAAATTGTGAGGATTCGTGAGAAGCTCATCATCAGGGATGTTTCCCAGACCGTCGCCAATAGCCCATTGTGCAGCTCTAGTGCGACGTAAATTAACAACAACAACCGTTAGAGGGCATATTCAAGCCAAAGAATATATATTCTTTGTTCAAGTGTTGCGATCGAGAATAGAAAAATTAAGTGGCACAATATTTTAGTATGTATGAATATGTTTAAGTGCGTATGCGCGGACAAGTACTAATACTTAGAATTAGGCAGCAAAAACACAATTTCAGCGTAGACGACTTTTATCCAAATTCAAACATTTACGTGATCGTCCGCATTTATGGAACTTCAAAAGCTGTGAGACTCTACTGAGATTTTTGAAAAAGCATAAGTGTTGACAAATAATGGAGTTATGTCGAAGAAATTTCAGAACTATGATTTTTTATGACTTACAACAAAGTTTGACTCAGAATACGAATAGAACGATAGAATGAAATCGATGTTTGGTAGTGAAGTACCGTCGAAGGCAACGATTTAAAGAATTCTGGTGTAGTTAATTAATTATGGTTGCTGGCAACTGGTTTAAAGAATTCTCCCGCCGTCATCATAAGAACCTCAGTGAGGATGCATAAGAGGCCGAAGACTCCCTGTGTAGTAAATGGTGATCAATGCACGTTAAATCTCTCGAGTCACTAAGTCCTCCATGTTCCCATAACAAATCATACCTCTGGGGGTACTGATCCATTAGTTTCCTTGTCTTCTGGATTGGTTCAAAATTACAAGGCTACGGAGTTGAACATTAGTGGTCGTTAACATGGAGCTAGGAGTAAGTGGAGAGGACACTCCCATTGGCCCACTCCTTTCAAGGTGAAGCAACCGCGAGAGTTCTCCGCCATCTTACTTGCTGCGTCGCTGTGCGCTCATACTTCTTTCTATTTCTAGTTAATCCATACTTTTTAACGAAGCTTGGAGGGCGGTTTTGAAGGGTTCTTAATTTGATATATAGTGTCGAGTTTAGTCTTTTAAGTTAAATAAGAGATCCATCCATCCAAGCTTTCTCCATTTTTATTTAGCCGTTAGAATTTTCGTATTTCTAACTTTTAGAAAAAACATTTCAACTTGACAGAATTTTTAAAACAAATGGAATTCTTGGTAAAGTTAATATTAGGTCAAGTTCATTTAACAATCACTATGCACTTTTCAAAACAATTTCAAGAAGATAAAAAAGTTTATTATCTAGAAATTTAAAATTTATATTACTCTGATAGTTTTAATTCATAGGTCCATAAAGTCAGGTAACTAATTATTTTAAGAAAAGACAGGGAAAAAAA
>NC_092206.1:4224482-4241156 GCF_043381705.1 Parasteatoda tepidariorum | reverse complement strand
TTCGTACATTCCTTGTATCCTTACGCATTAAGGAAAATCATTTCTGCTTCCTTATATGGAATTGAAAAAGGGAACGATTCTAAAAATAACTCTTCCCTTGAAATATAAATCTATTTATATTTCAATGGTATGTTTTCAGCCTTGAATTCCCAAAATAGAATCTCTCTACGCTTATTCTTTAACAAATACATTTTATGAAAACGAAAGAGTTTTAGTTCTTTTATTAATACAAAAGTATTTAACTCTTGTATTATATATATATATATATATTCTCTATAAATAGGAAATTGATTATTGCTAAATTTAAATAAATCACTTTGATTTAAGAAAGGACTTTGTTTAGGGATTAGAAAACCCTACGCTTTAATAAAAATTATTATTTTTTATTTTTTAGGAGAAATACATTAAATGAAGGTATAGAACAAAAACTATCAATACCTTAACATTAAGCCAAAACTACATCACTATAAAGCTTAGAATAAATGTATATATATAATCATGGAGTACTTTATTATTATCTAATATTAGATGCAATCACGTGTATATAATATTAGATTTTTAATAAATTTAAATTTTTTTTATCTATTTCATATTTGGAATGCAATGGGATACTTCCTGGTTTTAAAAAATATCAATTTAATCAAAAATATTAATTAAAAAATATCAATTTTCAGATGAATAACTTCGACAGAAAGAAATAAAACTACAGCTGAAATTTTTATAAAGTAACATAAAACCTTAAGATGCAAGAAGTCATAATTAAAATAATAAGAAGTCCAAGAAAAAATAATAAGACAAAGTAAGACTACTCGAATAACGAATAAAATAAAAATGATAATGATTGTCCGAACATACGACAATTCAAGCATAAACGAGCTACAACTGCCAATGTTTTGAAGTATGTAAGATGGCCGACGGTTAATTTCGCGGTTAACATTGCCGAGCTTTCGGCTTCACGAATTTCTGCTAGTGTCTCCTCCATCTACTCCTAGCTCCATGGTCGTAAACCCAAAATCGGGTCCACCGTTCAACGACGGATATAAAATAAAATTAAATTTCTTTCTTAAATAACATCCTATAATTTTCAAACTCTTTCAGATACTATAATATTATAATATGCTATATGCTACCATACTGGAGCAAATAATTATAGACAAATTAGGAGAACAGAATGTTCAATGTAACCTCACCGCTCATATCTCGACTCCTGAATCTCGACTCCTGACTTATAACAAAACTTTATATAAGTAATTTCTGTGGTTTACCAATGGAACCATATTGTGCCACATTATGGGAACCATAATTTGTTTAAAATTATTTCATTTGGTATGGTAGTACAGTATATTAGAATATCTGACTGAGTTTAAAATTATAGGTTAATATAAAGGGGAGATATGGGGCCATATAGATACAGTATATACAATGCAGTACATACAACTGTACATTAGATATAGTAAATATCACAATTTCTATATTTTAAAGCTAACGTACGCACCTACACGTATATACATAGATACTTACATATTGTGCCACAATATGTATGTATATACGTATATATACAATATGTATATTGTGCCAGATTGCCCCTTAATTTGTTTACAATTATTTCCTTTGGTATGATGTTAAAGTTTATTATAATCTAACATCTGACCGAGTTTTAAAATTATAGATTATTAATAAGGGGATTTATGAGGCAATATATATATTTAAACTAGGCCACATATATGTACATGTATTTGACATTTGTTTAAATTTCTCAAGAAATACTTGCAGGATTATTTTGTATATTCAGAGATGTTTAGTTCATGTGATTTTTCATATTTTGAAATAAAATCAAGCAATAAACTTGTCCCGCAGTGGACTGATCATTAAGACACGGTTCCCAGCAGATTACCGAAGTCAAGCATCACTGACTACGGTCAGTGTGCGGGTGGGTGACCATTTGGATCAGTCTGCGTAGGGACCGAGGGTGGGCGGTATTGGTCCTCGTTAAACTGTGCTACCGTAAAGTGCTCGACTTCGCGCGCAGGTCGTCGGGCTGGATTCGTGAGAAGCTCATCATCAGGGATGTTTCCCAGACCGTCGCCAATAGCCCATTGTGCAGCTCTAGTGCGACGTAAATTAACAACAACAACAAGCCCATTGTGCAGCTCTAGTGCGACGTAAATTAACAACAACAACAAGCAATAAGCTTGTAATTTGTATCGATTATTTTAGTTGTTATCTTTATTACTCGTAACTGCATAAAGTTTCGTAAACCTGGAGTAAATATTTGTGGAAATATGAACATTTTGTATAAAAAAATTCGTTTTTTAGGACTCTTTCACGTCAATTTTACTTTTTGTGTAACATAACTCGATCTTTTAGTTAACATAACTTTTACTTTTTGCTTAACATAACTCGATCTTTTAGAAACGTAACTTTTACTCTTTGAGTAACATAACTTGATCTTTTAGGTAACATGACTTCTAGTTTTTGCGTAACATAACTCGAGAACCTTTGAAGCGAATTGAAAATTGTTGCGCATATTTATTTATAAAATTAGTTTATCCTAGGATATTTAATAATACTGCGAAAAATAATTTCCAAAGTAATTTTTAAGTCAAAAGTAAAAATAAGTAATTGAGTAAGTAAATGCAAAAAGTAATTCTTAATAATTATTAATTATTATTTTTACTTAATTTAATAAAAGTCAAGAACTTTTAATTGTTAGGATACAAATTTTTACATAATTTAAAATAATTTAATTTTACAATGCAAAATACAAAATTTAATATGAATCCATTGTTCTTGAAAAATTTAAATTTTAATATGTGATTTTTTTCGTGTTTAACACCAAGCATAGTTTTTTAAAATTTATTTATTATTATTTTTTTTTTACTGGCGAGCACTTGGGTCTACTTCCCATTGGCCTCAGAAATGCCAGAATTACACGTCTTACAACCACAAAACCCATTTATAGGGCGGGTTACATTCGCACAATCAGACAGAAGAAAGGATATAGAACATACAGAGAGAGAAAGTTACATCCATGCCTACGGTGGGATTCGAACCCGCAACCACTGGCCCCGTGGTCCACACTTGTTTTAAAAAGACTGAGGATGTATTCCCGGCCATTTTAAAGTTAAAAACAGTAATCTTAAGAATTAGGTTCTTAACACTGTTTTACACTATCCGCGTTTTGGATTTGACGTCTTCATTTGACGTGTTTGTTTACGGCCAAATGGAAGATTATAAAGGGTATTCCGACAACTGTTTGTTGCCAAGTGCACTTGAATCCTAGTTCTACTAAGAAAAAAAAAAAAAATAATAATATGCACACACACTGAGACCGTCACTTGCAGGGCCGGCCCTAGGCATTTTGGCGCTCCGGGCGAAACCTTAATTTTGCGCCCCCCCCCCGTTTTTTTTAAAGTAAATCTCATGCGACCATATCAGAAAGTGAAGAAGACATTGAAAAAAAATATTAAAAAAAACGTTTTATTAAAAACTCAATCATCAGAGAACAAGATAAGCAATTTAGCATTTAAGGCAAAATAACAAAGATTAAAGTGTAGTAATGCTAACTAAACTAATATCCCATATTATAAATAAATTCTAACTAACCAAAGTAATTAAAATGCCCTTTTTCTAACTTTTCTTTCGGCAAACTCACGAACCAGTGATTTCANTAGTAATAATTTACAAAAAATGAATAGCTTGTATTACGTAAAACAGTAGTGCAAAATAGATATTAGTGTCGAAAATTTTTGTTCTCTTATTTAATTTATTACATTTAACTGAGTTTGAAAAAGTAAAAGTTTTATTAAATATTAATATTTTAAAGGAATTTTTATAAAGCACGAAACAATTGAGCTTAAAACGTTTTTTTTAAAATATTTTATTTAAATAACCATACAATTTTACATCCTATTGTACTATTTCACAAACTGTAAAAAAAATGATGATTTAGGAAAAAAATTGGGGCCTTTACAATTTATTAAATAATAAAAATCTGCATATTTCATCAATAAAAATAAATAAATAAATAAATAAATAATCGAAAAAGAAATGATCAAACAAATTTTTGCACTCCTTAATTTCTATTTAATAAAATTTTTTTTAAGGGATAAAGCATTACGGAAATTTTTGATGTTATCCATGTAATTGCCTATATTGAGAAATGACAGATAAATAAAAAAATAAAAAAAAGAAAGAAACGTATTTTATCTAAAATTATATTAATCATAATAACACTTACAACCCCTAATTTGTATTTAATTATAAAATATAAGGAAAATATTGTGGAAGTTGTTGATGTTACAAATTTAGCTATATTTAAAGTTTTTATTCATATTAATTATTATTATTATTTTATATCACCGACGGAAGTTCCACAATAAACATCCTCGAAATAAAAGTAGCAAAAAAGCGCTAAACCGAGAAAAAAAATAATATTGGCGAAGAAACTGTAAAGAGTACGGCAACCTCGTCTTCTGATTTGTCCGAAAGTTCGGCAGCTTAGTGGGCCGGCTTTCTGTCGGCGGAGATAAGTGTGTGATGTTTGTTGTGAATAGGTTTTGTGTTAAGGAATTTTGCATAAAAATTTCTATAAGAGAAAAATGCCGCATGTGAATCACTCCCCTATAGACCCTGATGATGAAATTAAAGTCTATCAGGTGGAAGGGGAGGATGAAGAAGAACAAAAATCGTCTGTTGAAAATCTTACGGAGGTCAAAAGTAGCCTCGTTACTGAAGGAGAGGTAGGGGCGTGTGATCTTGTTGTGTGGAATCTTTTTTTTTCTTTCTATTCGAATGCGTCTGTTTCATGGACGATCTTCCATCCGATTTGAAACAATGAAATTGTTCTATTTTTCAGGAAAAGGCCATTGTACAAATTCCTCATCCGAGCTATATACCTCCAAAAAGTATTCCACCAGACAGGCCGCTGGACGATCGGAGCTCTTTGCTGCCGCCGCCGGGTAAGTTAAATGTTTTCATTTTTGCTCAATGACCTTGACAGGATTATACTTTTTTTTTTATGAGGGTCGTCTTATAATACCACATGTTCGATAGTTTTTTTTTTTAGTATAATCTCATTTGCTTTGAAGTGAGTTCTTGTCATTTAGTTAAGTTATATATTAGAAACGAAGGGGACGGCATGGTCTTTTGTTGATGTTTTCATTTAAGTGTGGGGGTGGGCAGCTTTGGAATTTTCTCATCCTACAGCTATTTTATAAAACGAAATTTTTGCCTTGCGACAGCTTATCTGCTCGTCTCAACACTCAAGAAAAAAATTACGATTAAAAATATTGTTTTAATAGAGTACGTCGATTGAAACAATAAAATTATCCAGGCCTTATTTATCTTAAGACTAGTGGGGCCTAGGGCTAACATTTCGGCGTGCTGCGGGCCCATCTTTTTTCAACTTTTCCTTAAAAATCGTTGATTGGAATTTTGAGTTAAAAAAAATTGAAGTAAATATACTCTCAAATTTGTTAATATATCAAATTTACCTTTGTTATAAATAATAAATTTCTTATAAATAAACATTTTAAATATGTAAATTTTTGGTTTAAAGTTGTAACCAATGGGCACATTTCCACACTTGTGCCCTCCAGATTTCTTAATCAGGCTCTGAATATTATTTTAAAATAGAATTAACTGAAATCTTCAAATTGTCTACCCTTAAAAAAAAGAGATGTTTAAATATTTATTTTTTATTTCATCAAGCGTAATAGTCAGTTGTATCTATTTTATTGTAGATGTAGCAATTTAATATAGAAAAATAATATGGTTAGTATGGAAAAAGAAAGGAGAATTTTCATAGTGTTTACATTCAAAGAAATAAGATGACAAAAGATAATCATAAAGCCACTGGGTAAACCAATGTTTTATGTAGATTACATCTGCATTGCTATTAAATTTTGTTATACCTAGTGATTTTTTATTATTTTTTTTATCTACACTTGAAATAAAATACAAAAGAAATTAGAAAAAAATAGAAAGTTGGTAAAGATCTAGTATTAATATTTATAGTAAAATTAAAAGTAGCAATTTATAATAAAAATGATTAGTTTAGAGGAGATTGAGGGAATTAATATAGCAATCATATCATTATGTAATGGCATTTTCAACATTTTTCTCATTTTATCTCTCATTGTATGAAATATTTATGCTTCAGTTAATGAAGCAAGACTTTAATTGTGAAAAGGGTGCAATTAAGCTCTGTAAGCCAATTTAAGTTCTAAAAGATCATTTATTGCCAAGTGAAAGAAGTTCTAATGTAACTTTAAATTAGAAAAAATAATTTTTTATTCAATCTCTCAATGTATTTAATAATTTTGTAACTTTTTTATGTTACGCCAACAGCTCTACAACGAATTTTAATGCATAAATATCCGATATTTTTTTTAAAATTTTTTTCTGGGTCAATAATGTAGATATCTGTGGTTTAAATTTAAATGTTTAGAAAGTTTCAAATATACAATGAAATGGTTCCCTTTGATGCACATTCTTTCCACCCCCTTTTTGTTAGCTAATTTTGTTAAAACTAATTTAATTGTTTAAATAATTATACACTGGTAAAATTATATGTGTTTTTAGGTTTAATTCTGATAACTGTTAGAAATATTTAGTTTTCTGAGGATTGTTCTCAACTGGAAGTTTTGGGTGGGATAATTCGGAATAGTAAACTGATGGTAAATTAAATGTTTTTTACACAGAAAAATTAAAATTTCAACTTGAAACTTGTGTATTTGGTTTCGTTTTAGTTCCTTGTATTTATTAATGAAAGAAAGAATAGCTTGACTTTTTGCATTTTTTCTTTCTCAAAAAAATTTGTATTGCTAAATATTGAATTTTTAAATTTTTATTTGATATGGAATAATAATTAAAAATTAATCTTTCAGGTAGGAGATATGATTATTTTTCACCTCCCCCCTTCAGCTATGTGTATGCACATCCAAATGCTGCTGCATTATCCATGGTAAGTTCTATTAGTTATTCTTATTTTGAATACTTTATTTCCATTGTGATCCAAACTAAATCTGACCCAAGACTTTAGCGGTTAACCTAGATACCACAGAAACAGGGTTGGGGTTTTGTACGTCCTCAACTGGGTTTAGATAGGACGTTTTACTGTCTTAAACTGTCCAAAACCTTGAACATTGGTAAAAGGTAAGAATTCTATATGTGTAGTAACCAGTGTATGCATAATAATTACATATACAGTACAGAACCCGTTATCCGGAAATCAGAAAACCGGAAAACCAAAAAACCGGAACGAAATTCAATAAATTTTCCCGCCATTTTTAAAAAAAAATTTTTTTTTTCCTCATAACATTTTAGGATTTTTCTTTCTTTTTTGAAAGATGTTTACCTTACCATCATTTTGGAAATAATCATTAGTGTATTACTCCATCGTTTTTTCTTCTTTTTAAGATTATATCCACAAAAAAAAATTTATTTTAGTTGGGGTTAACAAAAAAAAACGGCTTTTTGTAGCGATTCAGAAAACCGGAAAAATCAGTTATCCGGAATAGCGATGGTCCCGATCGTTCCGGATAATCGGTTCCCTACTGTATTAATAAATATTTTATACTTTTTATACAGTTTGCTTTAATTTATTAAAGGAAAGTAATATAATAGGAAAAGATACATAACTTTCGAGGCACCACAATTCATTAAACAACAAAGGTGAATTCATTATCCTTTAAATATGAATAAATATGCTTTTAATGCTGATAAATCATGTTTTTACACAAGGATAAAAAAATGATATATTAAAAGTAATAAACTTTTTTAATAAAATAAGAACTAGCCTGTTTCTTGTTCAAAAATTAACCTTTTATTTTTCACAATATTTTTTTTAAATTGTGACATAATTTTTAAAAGGGTGTGAAAAAGGGTTTTGGACAAAGATGATTAGGACAGGACTGTTCAAACTGTGGATTAATCTGTTCTGCCTTAAACCTTGCCAACTGAGCAGGGAATGCTCTGGTTTAATATAAAACAAAAAAGGTAGAATATTTTAGGGCAAAATTAACGTTAGCCACGAGGCTTCTTTATATTAAAAGTGGTGATTAAAACTTTGCTTATTATTTGTCACTGAATTGCTGTTTTTTTGCCGAAAAAGGTAACTCGTATGCACTAAATCTATTGTTCTCGACTTCTTGTATTATTTATTGTAGAGTTCTCCTTATGAATATAAAAGTGCAGAGCTCTACCTCACAAAAATGGGAAGTGTAAGTTTTGAAAGGGCACTTATTTGACACCGTAAAAATTTATTATGTAATAACTGAATTTGATCTTCAACAATTTTTAAATTACCCTCCTTTACTATTTTATATGTATATTATTCCAAACAATCATTCTCTCTACTTATCAGAATAAGAGAAACTAATTAAATTATAAAAATAATTAAAGGCATGCTAATCTCTGGGCTTAAATTTTTCAAAAAAAAAAAAAAATTATTATATTTCAGCTTGAATTATTAAATAAAGATTTTTATATTATTCAAACTAAAAATAATGAGAAAATAAACACATAAAGTTGCATGTTTTAAAAAGAAAAAGTTATTTAAAATATAATTTTGAAAGTTAAAGTCATTAAAAAAATTATTAATATCCCCCCTGAAAAAGACATACTTAAAAAAATATTATGAGTGTTTTTAAGGGATGTGTGGCTCATTTTTACAAATAGGACTAAAGGGGGATTTATAGGGATGAAAGGGCTGGCAATATGGACCGCTGTTCTGAAAACATTTGGGAAGAGCATTGTTTATTGCATGAGTAAGCTGTTATCCGCAAAACCTTCAGGTTATTTTACACTATTCCGAATTGCCAAGTGATACTGCTGAAAACCAGACTTAACACAACCAATTAAGAGCAAACATATTTTTTTTTTATAACTGCCGTTAAACAGCCGACCCAATTTTGGGTTTTCGACTGCTAATGTTCAGCTTTGTAACCTTTTAATTTTGAACCCAATCTGGAAGACAAGGGAACTCCTGGTTTAAGTATTTTATATTTTATTTTATATCCGTCGTTGAACAGCCGACCCAATTTTGGGTTTACGACAACTAATGTTCAACTCCGTAGCCTTGTAATTCTGAACCTATCCAGAAGACGATGAAACTCCTGGATCAGTACCCTCAGAGGTATGATTTGTCATGGGAACATGGAGGACTTTATGACTTGAAAGATTTAATGTGCATCAATCACCATTTATTACACAGGGAGTCTTCGGTCGGCAGATCAAACCCATGACCTCTTGGACATGGGCCCAGTGCCTTATCAACCAGGCTATCCCGGCCCCAAGACCAAACACTTCTTGAATTCCTCAATACCTCAATAAAAAACTTTCCTCAAATAAGAAACTTTTTGTATTCACACAAACGTTTAGAAAATAATCAGGAATCTTATTGTTTGATCTGAGAAGAAAGAAAACTAAAATTTCCAAATATTTTAAATAAATATATTTATTAAACTAAAAATTTTTATTCTTAATATAAATTTAGTAATTTTAATTTGTTTTAGTCGTTACATGATATATAATACAAAACGTTTCTGATATTATAGGCAAATGAATAAAATGATGCTAAATGGACTATCTATACTCATAGAAAGTTATTCTGTATCTATATGATTTTTTTAAAATTACAAAAACATTAAGTTGACATCATTTATGTAATACAGATATAGTTTGTGGATGGAAAGAACTCCCCTTGCCACGAAGTCTTAAGAGGACATAATAGCACCGGATGAACTTTTCGTTGCAAATTCTTATTCATCTCCATAGCTAATTTAAAATTGAAAGTATTGAAAAAGTGAGTTCAGACAGACCTAGAGTAAGCCATGAAGTTTCAATTACTGAAAAGAGATTTTTAAAATATTCAAATGAAAATGAATTATCAGGAGATAACTTAGGATTACGCAATGGCGAAGTTCTCTTTCAGCTGTTTTCACCCCTGATTCCCTTTCTCATGCAGACCGAAGCTAAAACCTGCCTTAAATAATGACTTGAAATAGTTGCACCTCATAACCATAGTCATCGCACTCCTGACGAACGGCTGGCGGAGTTCTTTTCATAGACAATCTATTTATTAAATAACTGTTTTTATTTGACTCAATGAAAACTTGCTGGGCAATTAGCTATGCAATACCAATGCAGTAAAAACAAAAAAATTGGAAATTCATTTTTCGAAGGAAAACAAATAGGATGTACTTTTTACTTTGTTAAGTTCGATATATATTTCTGAAGAAAAAAATAGTGAAAAATCGATACGTATCCTAATAATACGTATTTCTGCTTTCAAAAACTGCTGTCAGAAATGTCCAAACAGTTGATCTATGCACAAGCATTATCCCTTTGAAGCAAATGGGACAACTTAGTTTTTTTTTTTTTTTCTGACACTTTAATTACAAGTAAATATATACTGTTTAAGTATTTTTTAACTACAAAAAATAATCTTAATGGTTTCTAAAAAAATCTGTTGGATTATTAGAATTATATTTGTACTAGAATATTAAATTCATAGAAAGTAGTCATTTATCAATAATTGAGATTTTGAAAATTAAAGATATTTTACTAATGAATAGCTTTCTCTTAGATCTAAATAACTGCAAATTTGAAAAATTATTGTTTGAAATTAGCCGTGATTGTGTACCTTTATTGCAGAAAAAGGCACCAGTAGTGTATTATGCACCGTAAATTTCACGAAATAATTTTCATAAATTATTTTGTATTATTTAAATAAATAGATAATTTTCATAATTAATTTTGAAATAAAATTTCATGAAATGCTGAATGTATTTTTTTTGTAACATATTAGTATTTCTGTATCTTTGTATTTTTAAACTTTTTGTTTTCTAAATAATTTTTAAATCTAGTCCTCATAGTATTTAAATAGACCATAATATAACATTAATTGCATATTTGTTCCAACTTTAGGGGCAATTTACATTTGAAGTACTTATTTTCGTTTACTTACATAAAACCTGAGGTGCTACCTAAAATTATTAGCTCCCTGGCAATATAATTCATATTTTTCTTATCTTAATGACTTATGGGAGTGAAATAGAAATTCGGAACTGTAAAGTACTTTATACTACTTACTTTATGCAAAATACTTTCTACTTCAGTAGTGAAGAGGTTAATTACGCAATTTAAGAGTGGAGAAGCTAACAAATCTTGAAATTTTAGAATCATGTAATCTTAAAATTTTACAAATAATTTTAAAGTGCCACAATTAGTATATAAAAGACAGTTGAGCAATAGAAAGAAAAAAAAATAGTGTTTAGCGTTTTTTGAGCAAATTTGACTACTGAAAAAGAAAAAAAAACTATCAACATGTGCCATGGGCGTACTGGGAATCCAGTTTTTGAGTTGGACGAAATGAAAATAGTCACAATAGCTCTCTAAATTTCACCCCTAAGGAAATAAATTTTAATGTCTGCTAAATATTTCGAAAAAGATTGTTTTTTATCTCTTTATCGTTTTAATTTTGTTGATGAATTTAAATCGATGTTGATTTTATTTTATGACCATAGCTGAGCAGCCGACCCAATTAGTGGGTTTATGATTACTAATGTTCAACTCCATAGCCTTGCCATTTTGAACCCAATCCAGAAGACAAGGGAAGTCCTGGATCAGTACCCCCAGAGATATGTTTTGTTATGGGAACGCGGAGGACTTTGTGACTCGACAGATGTAAAGGGCAACAGTCACCATTGACTACACGGGGAGTTTTCGGCCGGCGGGGATCGAACCCACGACCTCCTGGACATGAACCCTGTGCCCTACCAACCAGGCTATCCCGGCCTATCGATGATGTATAAAAATTTTCTTTGTCTGAAATATCAAGGGAAATTTTTTAGAAAGTTCCCATTATTAAAGCCCTCCCCCCCGGGCTCTAAAAACGCACTTTGTATTGTGCTATAAGGAAAAAACCATTGGACCGTGGGGACCCGAGAGTAAAATATAATCCATTTTGCGAACAGTGGAACCAGTGTACATTCAAGGTGAGAGCAATTACCTTGTTTCCTTGCTTGTTTTCAAATTAATATAATTGGGAATAAACGGCGATGCTTAAGTCTTAAAGAATAAGAGCTCGTCGCTGAGGAATTAGGATTACTAATACCTACGAATACCATTTGAAAACTATAACTGAGGATAGTGACATTTTTTAAAAATCTGATTAAATATTTTTTTCTTAGTGTAATTAATTGTGTTTTAGATGGAAAAAAAAAAACTAAAATTGAACAGAGCTAAATTTGAAATGTAATACGAGAAAATTAAGCTAGTGCAACTTTAATAAGGAGTTAACTAACGCTAGAATTAAATTATCCCCATAAGAGGTTAAAAAAACTAGATTCTTTAAGTACTGGAAATTTGATTAAAAGTGTAAGAATTATTCCTGTCCCTTCTAAAACGGAATTTGTTTTTTCAATCCTTAGAAAAAGCTTTTAAATGTGGTCGAGAGATTCCGTAAAATATTTTGTGGAAAAAGTACAATGATTAAGAGGACGGCCATAACGCGGAAGAAAATTTTCGTCTCAAATTCTCTTTCACCTTCATTACAAATTTAAAAAAAAGAAAAAGTAAGTTCAATCAAACCTAGAGTAAGTAATGAAGTTTCAATTGCTGAAAAAAAAATATTTCAAAATATTCAAATGCTAACAGATTGCGTCATGCACCGTTGCGTCATCCTAAGTTATCTTCTCAAAATTTATTTTCATTTTTATGTTTAAAAAATTTTCTTTTCAGTATTTGAAACTTCGTGGCCTACTCTAGGTTTGTCTGAACTCACTTTTTCTACATTTTAAATGAGTAATGATGGGGAAAGAGAATTTGAGAGGAAACTTTTCTTCCTCAGTATGGCGTCCTCTTAATGACGAAAAAGAAAATTATGAAAAGTGCTAAAACCTTTCTCGAGTGGCAAGTCCGAACAACGCAAAAATAAGCGACTGAAAACTATGTTCAATTTGCATTTAAATTGACTGTTATTATTGTAAATTGAGAAAAGTTAGTTAATTTAATGAGTCAACTTACTGTCGCGAATATTCCAGTTTTCTTGATCAAGAGTTATTAGTATCAAGCATGGGGGATATGGGTAAAAAACCGTCTGTTGGATAGGCTTAGATCCTCAAAAATTTCGAATCAAAATATGGCTAATTCCGGATATCAGACAAGAACAAATTGATTAAAAACTGATGCGAGAAAACAGGTTAAAAAAAAATTTTTTTTTTGCTAGTTAATGAGCCAAAATGTCCGAAGTGTCGCGAAATTCACACGCTTTCTTTTTGTATGAAATTTAAATAACTTAAACGAAGGAATTGAGGTAATTAAAAATACAGCCCTTATGTTTATATGCTTCAAAGAATATCAAAAATAATAATATCCAAACGAAAGTGATCGAATAAAGATGCGGTTCAGGATCATCAGTTCGACATCATTGGCGCCTGTTACTAAAATTGTTAATTCGGTTTCCGCTATAAATCTTATCTCTTGAATGTTTTATTCGAAATGCGTTTGGTGAGAAATAATATGCTTACTAGATGTTGATACACTTTTTTAACAGTCATGTGCAAGCTGGTAAAGAAAAGGTATGTTTTAGTCACGCGTTAGCTAACATTTTTGTGAACGTTAAAATATCAAATTCGGATGACAGTTTTAAAAGTATTAAGTTCGTTTAGTTGTAGAGAGAATTATCGATTTGATTTAACTCCTGCAAAATTTAAAATCTGAAAGGGCCAATTCTTAAAAAAACAGGGTGCGTAGCTTTTTTTTATTTGGGGTTTGTAAAAAGCGCTTCATTTTTTATCTTTTAGTTCTAAATTATAAAAAAAATGCACGATTTTTACAATTTTCTCACTAATGTTTATTAGAAACTAGTTATTTTATCATGATTACGAGAAGTTTGTGAAAACGTTTTTGAATTTTATTGATTTTATGTTCATAAATTAGGAACTTTAAATGATAGAAAAAAAGATTTTTTATTACTGCAAAGATCCCAATTACGATTTTTAAAAATTTTTTTTTGGAAAGTAATTAAAAATATTTTTTGATAATTGATTTTGAAAAATATTTTTGATAATTGATAGAACTAAAAATAAAGAGGCCATTTCATATGAGAAATATTTTGTAAAAACGGTTCCAGAGTTGTTAGGAAACGGTTAAAATTTCCCTTAAAAATAACCCAAAATGTTTAAGTGGATCAAGGGACATAGCTATCAAGCGATCGAAAAAAGACCTTAAGTGAGAAAAAGTGTAATCTTTAAGTGTAATCAAATACCTTAAATGTGAGAAATACGTAGACAAAAAAAAGCTATTTAAACCATTTTCCCTTCTAACTCCGTACAGGCAAACATTTCTAAAAAGTAAAAATGACAACAAAATTTTTTTTATAAGCATTACATATTAAATTCATTTTTTAAAGAACGATAAAGGGCACAAATTAGGCACTCACTGGCTATGTCAGAAGATAAGTCAGAAAATTCTTTGTTAGAGCATATTTGTTAAAATGGTGTTTATATTCTTTCAATCATAGAATACCCGCCATTTTTTTTTAACGGAATTTAAGCATCACCCTTGCTACCAGTAAAAAATATATTTAGCTTATTTTCTCGAGGTTATGTTGGATATTTATGTATAAATTTATAGATTATTAGGTTAAAACAGACAGCATCAGTAATTTTAACAATTCTGTTATCAGAAATATAAGTTGAAGCTTATCTTGCTTTTATATTACTTTATATCCGTCGTTGAACAGCCGACTTTTTGATGGAGCTAACCCGCATTTGCGTTACATAGAGAGGAAGACCACGAGAACCTCCCACGGTTAGCCTCATGGCAAGGGGACTCTAACCCATGATCCGTTTACCACTGAGGATATTTCACGTCAGCACTGTGGTCGGTGCGAGCCGGATGCGGAATTCGTATCGAACAGTCATCGCTTGGATTCGAACCCGTACCATCTAAAATATCCATTGTATCACGTAATAAATTAAAATACTCTTTCGTAAAACGCGCTTGTTGGTGAGACAAGAAAAAAAGCGCCATATATTCGAATGCGCAGTTAATGCGAAATTCAAAGTTATCATCAAATTCCTATAATAATTTTTTGAAATCATTTTTGTATTCTTTGTTGGTAAAAATATAATAAAAGAATTACATTTGTTCTCTGAGTAATAAAACAATATTTCTTTCGCTTGAAAAGTGATTTTGTAATGGCTTTTGATTTTCATTGTTATCTTCATAAAATTATTTATAAATCGCGTATCATATAATATGATTTATTTCTTATGCTTTAATTTGCAATGAATTCATAGAAAATAAATTTTTTTTTTTTTTTACCTTAGAGGAAAATTTTTTTTCTTTTCGTTTTTCTGAAATTATAAGAATTTTTATTTATTTATTTATTTTTATTTAAAGAAATAAAGAGAGGTTAATAACAAACTGATTTTGTAATTAATAATGAAAAATTAATATGTAGGATTATCACAATGTTAATAAAAGGAATGAAACATGTTTTTGTAACCTAATATCTGAACTCCACTTGCTGATAAGACTTTTTTCTTCTTTTTTTTTTAAAAAGAGAAACGTTTATTTGATGACGTAGGCGTTACGTTTCGATTTCTTTCTTTTTGATTTCATAAAAAATGAAGAGGCTTGAATGGAAAATTTCAAGTTGATAAAAAAAAAAGGAAAGGTTATAAGAAAGAATTAATTCTCCCCTACCCTTCCCTTTCAAAGGTTTGATAATTTGGGATGTCCCCCCCCCTGTCTTTCTCCTGAGGCAGCACTACTGATTTTTTTAAACCCCTTTTTTTTTAAAGCATTTTAATGATCCAGGTTTTTATTCCATTTCCTATTTTGTTATCTTCATTCGTATTGACTTGGGTAAAATGCTTCTTTATCTTTCAGAAATCCCCTTCTCTCTCTCCCTCTCACTCACTTTTTTTTAAAAAAAAACTTTTATTTTAATTCTTTTGTATTTTTTTTAAGTTAAAGTATAAGCATGGATGAATAGAATGTATGTTTACTATTGTTATAAACTTGGTAATGTTATAAAATTACATTCCGTGGCCAAATTATTAGACGCATTAAAAGATTCTATGTAAAACTTAATTATCAGCTGATACTATACAGATTTATTGTTCTTACGCGGTTGAAGCAGGTTTGAACTTGTTTACGTTCGTGTATCAATTGGTTAACATTGTACTCAGGTGTCTGTCCAGACATTTTGTGAAAGGTCCGTTTTTCGTGAAATTATGAAAATATTACTCACATTCTTTCAACCAGGGTCCGCTTTTATGAATTTGTGCAAATAGGGTCCGTTATTGCAAAACAACTTCAGGGAGTTTTTAAATTGTAAAGACATACTAGATTATGCTCAACATTATAAAATTATAATTAAAATATTAAATTTTAAAAAATAAACAGCAATTGCAGCTACTAAATTAGCGATGCAACATACGAGTACAAATATTTGGTATTTAGCCTATACTGCTGAACGCAGAATATTCATTTCGGACGAATAATGGAAGAGGCATCTGACGAAGACAAAATTTAGTTCGTTTACATCTGTCTTTCTCCCCCCCCCCTTTCTGGAAAGGGTTCATTCGATTAATAAAACAATAATGAAGATAAACAAATTTGTGAAGGGTCCGATTAAAAGATAAATTATTTTGT
>NC_092206.1:4205541-4224053 GCF_043381705.1 Parasteatoda tepidariorum | reverse complement strand
TCCGTCAGGGGTCTGTTTAGAAGAAATTTGGGTCCGTTAACGGACCCTTCACAAAATATCTTTTCATAAAAACGGACCCTTCACAAAATGATTTTTCTTTAATCGGACCCTTCACAAATTTGTTTATCTTCATTATTGTTTTGTTAATCGAATAAACCCTTCCCAGGACGGAAAACAAGAAAGATGGATGTAAACGAATTAAGTTTTGTCTTCGGCAGACGATTCTTCCATTATTCGCTTCCGAAATGAATATTCTGCGTTCAGCAGTATAGGCTAAATACCAAATATTTGTATGTTGCATCTCTAATTTAGAAGCAGCAATTGCTGTTTATTTTTGAAAAATAAATTTTTTCAATTTTAATTTTACAGTGCCGAGCATAATTTTGTATCTATTTACAATTTAAAGACTCCTTGAAAAAGTTTTTTGCAATAACCGGACCCTATTTGCACAAATTGTTGAAAGCGACCCTGGTTGAAAAAATGTGAGTAATTTTTTCACAATTTCACGAAAACCGGACCTTTCACAAAATGTCTGGATAGACCCCTGATTTCAGAAAAGTAATTCTCACACCTCATCAAAATATGAGAAAATTTTGTAGTTTATAAGAAATAATTATAAGTATGTTAAATAACAATCACTGTGCAAAATAGTAACATTTTGTAAAGCAAACCAAAAAAAACATACAAACATTTAATGGATTAACAGCTTGAAAACTTTATTCTGTGATTTAAACTGAAAATTATGATAAAATAAGCATTTAAAGATGAATTAAAAAAAAAAATATTTAAAAAAAATTTATTTAAAAAATAACTTTAAAATCACTTAAAAATCTTATTAATATACCTCACGAAAAAGAGAGAAACTTATAAAAATTAAAACAAGTGAGAATAGTCCTAACAACATAAAGGTTTTTTTTCTGATTACTATTAAAAATATTTAAGAGCAGATAATTGTGGTTTAATTTTTTTAATATTTAATAACTTACTACAATTCTGCATTACATCGGGTCGTAAAAAATTTGCGAAAACTCAGATTCAGTGATTTTGTTTATTTTCATCTAGAGATTGAAAAATGTCGCCAAATTGGCGATTTTTAAAAAAGTTTCATAACTTTTAAAATATTTAAGTTATTTGTCTGTCCTAAAGCTCAGATAATTTTTCACAGTAAGATTATATTTAAAGTTTAAAATCATCACTTTGCTTCAAGTTTAAGGCACAACTAAGGCTTTTTTGTTTTCCTTGGCGACACAGCTTCGAAAAACAGCTTTAGAACGTGACAAAAAATATTTCCCTCTATTTTGTGTACTTTTTCTAGCTTTTAAAGTTTTTTTAACTTTTAAAATTAAATTTTTTTTAAACTTTCTCAATTCAGTTTTGATTAAATTATATCAATTCTTTAATTTTTATCCTAGTTTATAAAGAGCGAATTTAAAGATTTTAAATACTTCGATATTTTTATTTTTTTATTTCTCACTGGGAACTAACTCTACTTGGAAATCGCCAAGACTTAGCGATTATTCTGCCTCAGATGATCACGATATGGAAATCTTCCCAGAATACTACCTAATAAAAAAGGCTGATTTTGTTTAGTCTATTGTGAAAGTGATTATATCTCACCCTTTAGTATAAAGGCTATGTACAGAGTAATATCCCTATTTTGTCCTCTTTACCAACATGAGAAAAACTATTTCCCCCTATTTTGTCTACCCTAAAAACGTGATAAAAAATATTTCTTTTTATTTTGTTTACTTTAAAAACGTGATAAAAAATATTTCCCCTTATTTTGTTTACTTTAAAAACGTGATAAAAAATATTTCCCCTTATTTTGTTTACTTTAAAAACGTGATAAAAAATATTTCCCCTTATTTTGTCTACTTTAAAAACGTGACAAAAATATTCCCCTTTATTTTGTCGAATTAAAATTTTATTTCATCGTTTTACTATACTTATTTACTGTTAATGGTAACTCTCTTTCTTGCGACTGTTGTTACGATAAATCGATGAATCTGTAACGTGCTTACGCTTCCGAAATACTGATGAATCAGGATAGATGATCTCTCGCGGGATTACTTCAAAATGCGGAGGTTTCATTTTCGAATGTACAATTAATGGAAAGTCGAACAGAGGAATTTCCTGCCTAATATAAATAATCACCATTGTTTTAATTCTTGGAAATTAATTTTCTCCTCTTGAACGACGGATTATTGTGAATTAATAAATGTCTTGGTAAGTGGCTTAATTTTACTCTCAGTTACTCGCAATCGTTCGCTTATTTAGTAGATTTTATTATTTAATGACGCTATACAATGAACAGCGTATTTTGTTGCCATGGCGATGTTATCAAACGGAACTGAATATTCATTACAAATTGTATAATATTGACATTACGCACCATTTTTCTAAGTTGTATAGAGCAGTGCTCCCCAACTTTTTTTTTTTATCTCGAAAGACGGCTCAACGTCTAAAAATTTTACCGCGGACCACTGAGGGGGAGGGTCGTTGGTGGTTGTTTATATTTTCGACAATTTCTATTTAATAATTTAAATGTAATAATTTTGCCTTGGTAGGATAAAAGAATGGAAATTTGAATGCGAGAATGGAAATTCGAATCCTGCCGGCCGAAGATACCTCATGTAGTAAACTGTGGCAGATGTTCGTGAAATCTGTGGGGTCACAAACTCCTCCATGTTCCCATAACAAATTATACATCTGGAAGAACTGAATGGGTGATAGATCGTTCTCTGGTTCAGGTCAAAATTACGATATGTGGATGAATGAATAGATCCACACTATATACGGGTGTGACGTGTAGGTGTGGCAGAAGTTGAATTCTTGGCCATAGATGAAGCCACTGGAAAACAAGAGTAGTAAGCAGCAGAAGTATTAAAATTATTTTCATGTCTGTCGTGGGACAATAAAAAACTCACCGTACTACGCACTCGTTTCGAGCCATAACTCTAGTATCGTATAAATATATGCTATTGCTCAAAAAAGGCTAGCTGCGTCACCAAAAATCGTTATGACAATATATGCTGTACCATAGCACCGTCTATATTTAAAATTTCTTCAGCTATTTTAGAAAGATCAAAAGTAAATCTGAATGATTACTTCGTAACTCAGTTTTTATTTCTCTAAAAATGCAAATGAATTCTAAATGAATACTTAATGTATAACTAACTATTCATAATGAATAAAAAATAGTTAAATATGAAAAACAAGCAAAAAATTCCTTTTTTCAATGAGAGCTATAAGCTAATAAATATCACTGATGTAAAATATGTGAAAGAAGGAAAATCGTTTGCAGTCTCATTTTTATCTATGTCGAGTTCTAAGTCAATGAAAAAATTCCTTCTTTCATATGGCGGCTTAACGTGTAACTTAATATTCTACACGACTTCGATTACAACTTAAAACAACAAAATTAATCTGAATAAATACTTCATGTATAGCCAATTTTTTAACATTACTTAAAACACTCTAACTTAATGATTAATAACGCTATTGTTGCCAATAAATAGACGAGTTTATGGTTCCACATTAGAGAAATATAGGTATAGATTCTGTGATCATTCATTTTTTATTGATTTTGAAAATAATCATTGTAGCGATGGAGTTGAGTATAAGTAAACACTTCAAGCGTTGTCAATTTAAATCACAATTCAAATCGTGATATTAACCACTCAACTTTCCTTTAAAAAAAAAAAATCATTTAAGTGAGAAATGTTTTTGTACAATAATTAATATCTTAGGATGTAGTTTTTTTAAAATTCTGAATTCATTGATAAAAAACGTTTTATAAGAAAAAAAATTAGGAAAAGGAAACTTAAAATATTACATATCAGAAATGACTTAAATAGAAAAAAAAATGAGATTTAATGTGCATAGGTAATATGAAGCGTTTAAACTATATCATCAGCTGTATGTAAAATAATTTTTGTTAGCAATAAACAGCAATAACATATATCATATTGTGAGCGCATATCATTTATTAAGAAAGATTTGCTCTTTGACTTGAAATAATAATTTTTTTTCAGTAATGTTTTCCGATCTAAACTAATTTACCTTCATTATAGTGAACAAATTGCTTTTCTGTCTTTAAAATTCTTTCGAATATTGAAAACGAGCAAAAGTAATTATTTTATTTATTCAAAAACTATCTCGTCATCGTTAAAAAATAATTTTAACTATTTTCATTAGAAAATTTAAATATTTTTGATATTATATTGTTTTTAAATGGTATTAAAAACTGTTAATGCTTTTTATCACTGACGTAAACGTTTCTTAAAAAAATTAAATAATAAAAATCTGCTTAAAATCAAATGAAACCGATTTTATTTATTTCTAAAAGAATCATATTTGCTAACCCAGAACAGCGCGTCTACCCAGCCTTTAAACCATGTATTTTTATGATTTCACGGTATTTTTATTTCTATTCTATACCCGCACGCCCTCACCGTTGGGGAGGGTTACCCTGTCAAATGTGTAAATAGTTTGCTTCATAGTGGTATATTTTGTGGAACGACTACCCCCTGGCTATGGAATGTTTAGCTGCTTATCTGTTCCCCATCCCCCCATCCTTCTAAAGCAAGTACCTGTTGACATTGGATTTCACCCTCCCCTTCCCTCTTTCCCATCTTGATTGAGGTGTTGTAGAAGGGGGGGGGGCGTTTAATCACATCCCATTCATTGAGGGTTTGAGCATGTGTGGGGGATGGGTTGCAAAGTGTGAAGGGAAACAGGTTTTCTTGTTGCCGTTAAGATCCGTTATCTCCACGTTTTGTTCCGCTCGTTTTCTAGATGCCCGCTTTTCTTAGTTGGAGAAGAAAATTTTGAATTAGAACATTCACAAAAAATGAATGTTTACAGGAGTATGTTTCGAAGAAATTTGGGTCCGTTAACGGACCCTTCACATAATATCTTTTCATTAAAACGGAATCTTCACAACATATCTTTTCATAAAAACGGACTCTTCTCAAAATAATTAATCTTTTAATCGGACCCTTCACAAATTTGTTTATCTTCATTATTGTTTTGTTAAGTGAATAAACCCTTTCCAGGGGAGGGGGGGGGGAGAAAGACTGTTCGAAACGAACTAAGCGTCCCTATGTTTAAATTCCAAATGTAGTATTCTAAGAAAATATTTCTAATGTTACAAACATCATGTGCGCATTCTTATCGATATTAAAAAAATTTTTTTGTAAATAAATAATTAATCAATTTATATTTATTCACAA
Source organism: Parasteatoda tepidariorum (assembly GCF_043381705.1). Classification (NCBI taxonomy): domain Eukaryota; kingdom Metazoa; phylum Arthropoda; class Arachnida; order Araneae; family Theridiidae; genus Parasteatoda; species Parasteatoda tepidariorum. The sequence goes on along the minus strand of NC_092206.1, from coordinate 4,218,819 downwards.
AATTAAGTAATAGAATATTATGTAAGTAAAAGTTAATTTATGGCAATTTTTTAAATAAAATATTATAAATTTAAGATTTGTTTAAGTTTACTTAATGCGTAACACATTAAAAGTGATACATAACTAAGTTGTGTTATTTGAAATATGTCAATTGAAATTATTATAAATGTAAGAGATTTTGTTTCCATTATTCGTCCGAAATGAATATTCTGTGTTGAGCAGTATAGGCTAAATACCAAATATTTGTATGTTGCATCTCTAATTTAGTAGCAGCAATTGTTGAGCATAATCTTGTATCTATTTACAATTTAAAAACTTCTTGAAAAGGTTTTTTGCGATAACAGGACCCTATTTGCACAAATTCACAAAAGCAGGACCCTGGTTGAAAGAATGTGACATAACCCTTATTTTATATTCACAAATTATGAGTAGTTTTTTCACTATTTTAAAAAACAAATGACTTGCGAATTAGTAAATGTTAGGTCAAGTTTGGTTCATCTTTTAGCAGCCAGTGAATAACCTCTTCGATACGTCCAAGGTTTCAATAGGAATCGATAGCTTTTTTGGGGTATAAATTTTTCATTTTTAAAAAGCCTTCCATTGCTCGCTTTTTCGCTCGTTTTCGCTTTTTCAAAGAAAGTTCTGCTTTTTCCAGTTCTATCTCTCCCCGGTAAACTCTATTTAAAATTATTCACGCAACACAAAGCCATTCGTATTCACGCAATTTAAAAGTACACATCGCGATTCGTATTCATTGGATTTAAAATTACCTCATCGTGATACATATTGACATGATTTAAAAATCTCATATCGAGATTCGTATATACACAATTTTTGAAAAAAAATTCCTCATCTTTCACATTTTGCGATTCAAATTCATGCCATTTAAAAGTACTCATCGCGATACTAATTCACGCAATTTCTGTTCCCATGAGATTTAAAATAACGCGTCGCCCATTCACGTAATTTAAAGACCTCACTTCGGTATTCATATTAACGCAATTATTTAAACACACATTGAGATTTATATTATTTAAAAAGAAAAATCACTCATCGATATATTTTATTAAAACGCTAATAATATTCTGCGGATAATATTCTTGATAATTTTCTTCCTAAACTAAACTCAGCGGCACGACAGCCCATAGAGGGCCAAGGCCTACTGTGCCTATCTCAGTTTTTTTGACCTTGGGCTCTGGGGTGCAGGAGCAGATGTTCCGGTCAGGTGGTCAGCCGAACGCGGAACCCCCAGTGTTTAGTTCCCAAGCATGCTTGGTACTCATTTATCGACCCACTGAAGGGATGAAAGGCTGAGTCAGCCTTGCCCGACCCGAGGATCGAACCAAGGACCTGTGGCACGACAGCGCGAAGCGCTACCAATTTTCTTCCTACATACATTTTTTTCTTGTACAAATTTTAGCTATTTATTTTACATTTTTTCCAAAATGTGTACATAACATTTTGCATTTCTATTTTCATCTTTTTGTTTTTTACCAAACTCATCTCTGGTGTTTGAAAACAATACGAAATGCGTTTAATAGTTTTTTATTTAGCTGAAAAAATATCGCTTTTCTTTTTTAAACAAACATTTATATTTTATAACCGTCGTTGAACTGCGGACCCAATTTTATGGGTTTACGACTACTAAAGATAAACTCCGTTGCCTTGTAATTTTGAACCCAATCCAGAAGACTCTTGGATCGAGTATTGAGAGAAATTTGTCTTCGTATACGTCTTTTTGAAGGAGCAAATCACATTTGCTTTACATGAAGAGGAAGAACATGAGAACCTCTCACGGTTAGCCTGATGACAAGGGGACTTTAACCCATATTCCGTCTACCACTGAGGATATTTCACGTCAGTACTGTGGTCGGTGCGAGCCGGATGCGGAATTCGTATCAACTGGGATTCGAACCCGGTTTGCCTCAATGAAATGCAAACGCTCTATCCCTTAGCCATCGCGGATCTAAACAAACATTTTATTTTATAACCGTCGTTGAACAGCCGACCCAATTTCATGGGTTTACGACTACTTACGTTCAACTCCGTAGCCTTGCAATTTTGAACCAATCCAGAAGACAAGGAAACTCCTGGATCAGTACCCCCAGAGGTATTGATTTGTTGTGGGAACATGGAGGACTTTGAGACTCGACAGATTTAACGTGCATCAGTCACCATTTACTACACGGGGAGTCTTCGGCCGGCGAGGATCGAACCCACGACCTCTTGGATATGGGCCCAGCGCCCTACCGACCAGGCTATCCCGGCCCTAAACAAACATGTAATAAATTCTTTAAACACATTAATTTAGTCACTGTTTTTCAGTCCAGTCAGTTTTATTAAGATAGAATATGTAGGATAATATTAACGCTTTACTTTGAGCTTATTATAATCTGCTCTCCCCCCATTTGACTGAAATGCTTACATAAGTTTACTCATTGCACCCTATTAAAATAGAGTGCAAAGAGTATTTTTGTAGTCATTATTTCTAGAAAAACAATAATTCGGGTGTAAAGAATATTCATTAGTCCTTTTGCAGTTAGGAAAACTAACAGGTCATTTTCTTTAAATATGATTTCATAGGAAAGGAACTTGAGATTTTATTCACTTTTTAGAACTTTATAGCTTCTTACTGTTTTTTATGTCTTGAAGTTCAATTGAAAGTTTAAATGAAACTTTTTTTGGAATTATATTGTTTTTATTTTTACGTATATATTGTTGAAACTTTCTTAAGATTTTCTTAAAGAACAGCAAAAAAAAAAAGAAGAAAAAAAGATTTTTCTGTTGCTTTTTTCTTTTGTAATTGTTTAATTCATTTGAGGGGCCAAATCAAAACACTTCGTTTCTCTCACGTTATGCATTCCTGGATGTTTTGTTTTTTTGTTTTCTATCGATTGATGGATAAAAAATGGTGTATGTTTTTTTTTGAACCGTGCATTTTTGTCACATGGGCACAGAAAAAAAAATCATATGTACCTATTTTCGGCCAAAGGTGAGCAAACGCACCATTTTAATAACTATTTTTTTATTAACACTGTGATGTATATTTTTCACTAATTTTACTTTTCTGCTATTGTCAAGGGTTCTGAAGACATCCATAAATTATTAGTAATTCAATTGGAAAAAACATTTTCTATTGAGAAGCTTTTAAACTTTTCAATTTTTTTTTAAAAATTGAAACGGTTATTGACAAATGAAATTTTTTAAAAATGTATAATTATTCCTTTTGAGATTTATCACGTGTTTTTATGATGGATTAAAGTTGCAAGTTAGTTAATAAAAAAAAATAAATAAATAAATAAATAAAACACATTTTATGAAAAAAGAAGCGTCCAACTTTGTTCATTGATTTGGTGAATGGTGCCTATACGCCCTTTTCTATTTCTTAAAAAAAAANGAATATAATACCTAATTTTATAAAATTTCTAGGCTTTGCTTAAAATGGGTTAACTGGGCGTTGCAACCTTTTAGAAATTCTTAGGCAAAACCTTTAAAATAAAATTTTTAAATGTTCATTCAAATCAAGTAACATTATTAATCAATTTTCATCAACGAAACATGTCATAATTTATTGCCAAACTTAAGAACACTTTTGAATAGAATTTACTGGAAATTTTTCTAACAAACATTACCGTTTGTTGATATCTCGAAAATTCCGTAAGCCTTCAAAGCCGGAAGAAAACTGGAAGATATCAAGTTGAAAGAATTAGCTTGCAGCTTGCAGAGAGAAATAAGGATTCATGCCGTTTTTCGAAGGCACTCTAGTCGCATGAAATGAAGCTTTTTGTGAATAAAATGCTATTTTTATAAATGTTGTGAGTTTGCAACAGTTACTCATGTCTGTTAATTCAAATTTAGCCTTTCTTTACTCAGTGCCCTTTCATCTTTATTCTTAAAATTGCATAAAACGTCAGTATGATAAAAACCACTGTTTTCAGAAAATGAAAAGCATTTGCGGTCTAATTTTTTAATATTAAAAAACTTACTCTAATGCTGCGATATCTAGTTTATAGGCTCATAAAAATTTGCAAAAAATGAGAATAAGGCATTTATTTTGGTAATTTTCAATCGGGTGGATAAATGTCGCAAAATTGACGATTTTTAAAAAAAGTTTAATAATTTTAAAAATATTTTAGCTATCTGTTTGTTCTAAAGCGCAGATAATTCTTTACGGCAAGCTTATCTTTAGTTTAAATTACATCTTTACCTAAATCCCTAAATCTAAGGCCCTTAAACTGTGGCTTTTTTATTGTGCTTCGTGATCGAGCTTACAAAAATGTTAAAATGGTAATAACTTAACTTGGCATTAGGGTTACACCACATTAATATGCAGGCTTGTGTGTTCTTTACAATGTATGACTTATAAGGAGTCTGTCAAATATTTCGTAAACTTATTTTTTTGCAAATTTTTATCAATTTTAAAGGCCTCCCTTTTGTCAGTAAAAATAAGCAAATCACAAAATCTCTTTCATGCATACATAAGGAAGAAAGCAACCCTTCAGGTTTTTGCTTTAATTTTACTTTTAATGTAGGATTTTTTAAGTTTTAGGATTAAAAGTTAAAAGATGTAACATAGATGTAATATTTTTTTCTCATTTGAATATACGATAAATGACATGAATGACGTAAGATTCCACAATATTTCAAGCTGAGCTGTTGTAGCTTAAGCGATAGCTCAGGAGATAGAGCGTTCGCTTTACAATGAGGTGAACCGGGTTCGAATCCTAGCGATGGCTGGTTGTTTCGAACTCTGCACAATGCTTGCACCGACCACAGTGCTGACTTTATCCTCAGTGGAACATGGGTTGGCGTTCTCTTGCCGTCAAGCTAATCTTGGGAAGTTTTTGTGGTTTTCCTCTCCATGTAAAGCAAATGCGGTTAGTTCTATTAAAAAGTCCTCCATGAAGGCAAATTTCTCTCAATACTTAATCTAGGAGTTCCCTTGTCTTCTAGGTTGGGTTCCAAATTACAAGGCTACGGAGTTGAACATTGACAGTCGTAAACCCTAAATTGGATCGGCTGTTCAGCGACGCTTATATATGTATAAAAATATATTTCTAGATTATTATAAAAAAAATATTATTATAAATAAAAAAACAAAAATATTTCTAGCGGAATAGAGAAAGGGGTGTGAAATAATGGACAAATCTGTGCGTATCGATGGCCACGGGGAATATTTAAAAAAAAAATAAATAAAAAATTAATATTTTTGTTTTTTAACTTCAATTCTGATATCCGAGCCCGAATAGAATCAATTACATTAAATTAGAATTCTATCAGTCCATCTTGTTATTTTTTGTTTTTCTCTTGAAATAGTTCAGGAGTCATTTTTACCTTAAAAATCTTTTTTTTTTTATCCCATTTGATGTGAAAAATCACTTTGATTTCTATTTTTATACAAAAGCTGTATGTGAAAAACAGAGCACAATTTATTTCTCTCTTTTTTCTTAAATGTTTTTTCCTCCCTTTTAAGAAATACTATCTCGTCTGTGAAAAATGACTTATGTAGAACTGTAATTAATTTTCCTTCATAAAATTTCGATCCAAACCTTTTTCTCATAGGAAAGTCTCGTTTTCAAAAAAAACTTAATAATAACTGCTGCATCAAGTTTATTTTTATTATTATAATTTTTTTTATTTTGAATTTTATATTGCTTTTTTCTCCAACTGTTTTAAACAAAATCTCGACAAGTATTTTCGCTGCATACGAAACCTACAAAGGTGTGAATGTTTCAGGAAAATAATGGGTCACTGCACTCGAATGTATAGATTCCTTTTTTGTTTTTAAAAAAAAAATATTAAAAACAAATAGGTTTTAGTGCAGTGCGAGACTGAGTGTTATGTTCTTTTTCGGTACAACAGAATGGAACGAAATTTTTTCTTTTCTTTTATTGTTTGATGAATTTCAGTTTATTCGTAAATTATATTTTCAGTTTAAAATTACATCCTTTTGGAATTCGTAATTTTTTTTTTCTTCAAAATTCTCATCCAGAAAGAATTTATTATTTTTTATATAATACTTGATTTTGTTTGTCTTCTCAGTTTATGCTTCATTTTCACTACTTTAAAGCGATTACTATAATTTTTCATAAAATTTATAGGCACTAACTGGCTTAGTCATCTCAAAAGTCTTGAAAAGAAAAAAAAAACAAAACAAAAAAAAAACAAAATAGAACTTGGATTTTTGTAACTGCTGTTGTTGTTCAAAAATTTACCAAATATCTATTGTAAGCTATGTCCATCCCTATGGCAGAATTTTTTCGGGGTATCCGCCATAAAACTTTCTAGCACTAATATCTTTCTGCAAGATACTTTTAATAATAATAGGCATATATATATAAAATAACAAAAGCACTGTGTTTACAAAAGAGAAAAAAGCTATATATAATTTTTTAATTAAACATATAATAATTTTTTATTCTAATATTATGGGTGATATTCTCGAATTTTGTTTGGGGGAGAAGGAACGCACAAATTATTTATTTCTTCGCATTTTGTAAATAATCATCACACAAAACATAATTAAAAATCACGAAATTCGTAGTAGTCATTTCCGAAAAAAAGATCGATGACGAAATCACGCGAATCGGACTTTAAAATGCGTGTTTCTTTTCGAGATTGGGTTGTAGTAATAAATAATATCGTATAAACAATGTCAGTTTTAAAATCTATGGAGAAATCGGTAGCAATAACTGCCAACAATTTGATAGAATTATTGCCTTAAAAAGTAAACATTCAAATGCACGATTCGAGTTTTCCATACTGTTTGAAATATATCGGGATATTTAAAAACCGAGTGAAAATCAATATCAACAACTGCCGAAAAATACAATCGAAACATTACATCGATTTACGGTACTATCGGCGTAAATTGAGCGCGTCCAAAAGTGACATAAATTTTACGTTGAGTACGTGACGTAAATGTTACGTGAGTTAACTTAAATTAATGTGAGTTAACGTAAATTAATGTCATTTAACGTAAGATTACGTTGTAAATTTCTGTGGAAAAGAAAAGTAAAAATTTTTACTTTTCAAAAGAAAAATCTTTCTGCGTGAACTCTGTAGCGTTCTTCGACAATGTCACTGCGATTCTGCCACGGGGTTGTCCATAAAGTGAAAAAACATCTGTGCATTTTCAAGTAAATAATTACCGATTTTCAAAATATTAAATAATAAAATTTTTCTTTTCTAATGCTTGTGCATACCAACTTGAATGAACCTTGACTGAGATATGTGATGTCACAAGGGCTTCCATCTATCAGGAAGACCCCTCTCTTCTTGATCAGGAGGCAACAAGTGACACGTGACAAATGGCCGCGTTAATAACTGCCTTTCCCACTGTTTTTTCTTAAGCATCTCGTTAAAAGGGCGGAGTACCTCCATTTATTTAAACTCATTTCAGGGATCGTTTACTCATTGCGGTAATCATCATTACTCGTTTCGTCTTAAATTTCATTGGTATTTTTTGCTAGATTATTTTATAGTGTTAAAGTGCTCTATATCACCGGATAAACGTTTTTATGGCAAATTCAGTTTCATATCTATTGGTATTCAAAGTATAGAAAAATTAAGTTTAGGTAAACCACGAAGTTACAAATGCTGAAAGAAATGTTTTCAAAATATCAAAATTCAAACAAATTATTACAGGATAACTCGGAAAGTAGTTTGGAAATAATCGTGCAATTATTTATTTATTTTTCATATGAAGGATGAAATCTTCATCTAGAATTTCATATGAAGAGTTTATAGCTATATAGCGTCTTCATAAAAACTCATCTTCTTTGTAACTCATTTTACAAAAAAATTCGTCAGTTTCCTGACTGAAACTTGTAACATATATTATTTTGCATTTGAGGAATAAATTAACACGAAACACTGAATTCGAATCATTGTTAATTTTGGGTATTACTAAAACGCTGCAGAGCTGTAGCTGAAATAAACTACGAACTATTCAAAAAGCTCGAATCCATGAAGTTACAAATACTGAAATTTTTCTTCTTCAAAATATCGAAATGCAAACAAATTATTACAGGATAACTCGGAATTATGTAGTTTGGAAATGATAGAATGATTTTTTTAATATCAAGGGAGAAATTTTCTAGAATTTCATATGAAAGGTTTACCGTGATATAGCGTCTTTATAAAAACCTCATTTGACAAAAAAATTCTTTAGTTTCCTGACTAAAACTTCTAAACATATATTGTTTTGCGTTTGAAGAACAACACAAAACACTGAAATCGAAAATTTTTAATCAATGTTAATAATTTTGGGAGCCCGCTGCCAAGCTGTAGTTGAAATGAACTACAAACTGATCGGAAATCTTGGGTTCGATTTCTGTTTTTAATTTTTCACCGAAATATGCATTAATATTTTTTAATTAAATGAAAGGGATTGAATTTAAAATTGCATTTTTTATTACAACATAACCAACGTATTTGCATGTTCAATTTGTAAATGCCTTAAAAAGTTCTTAATTTATAAACAATGTTTTTTTTTGTTGATAAACAATGCTTGCAGACTTTTAAAAAAAAGTTCGCATTTTGGCTTCCCCCACAGAATTATCTGAAAATTATAACAATATTAATAGCATCTAGGTTTAAAAAAAAAAAAAGAATTTCTCTCGCTCTTCATGTGAGTGCAAACGCAAACCCTGAATATTCATCTTTTACCATAATTTTTCCTTGACCACACTGATTATTTTGCACCCTTTATAGTAGTGTATTTATAGTAGTGCTTAAAGGTGCTTAATTTCGATTTTCGTTTTTTAAAAGCTCTTAAAGATGCTTTTTTTATTGGGTGTTTTTAAAAAGTGCTTGATTTTTCCCCTTTTCGAAAACGATATTTTTTTCCTATAACTTGTCAATTTTCGGCACGTATTATGCAAAAGCGTGCTTTTCACATTGTTCTATTCAACGTTTTTACTTAATTCATTCAACCACAATCTATTTCAGCCTACCGTTGGTCCATAGCGTGTGAAAGCGGCAATCATTTTACATGTTTGTTGAAATACTGGCTTGTCCGCATGTGCGTCTACTGATCTGAGTTCGGTGAGATTCTAGCACTCATGTGTAACTCTACTGTTTTTTGCTAGATATTTTCAATTTCAGGCTTCATTTCTCACCTTCATTTTTCAAACCGATAAGTCCCTCGTTCTTTTTTACGGAGGCTAATATAATTAAAAAAAAAAAAGAGTTCTTTTTTGTGCTTAATTTTTTTTTTTGAGTGCTCAAAAAGTACTTATTTTTTATTTGAAAGATTTTGCCACGCACCCTGATAGAAAAGGATGCTTCGGAGTCCATGCAGAAGAGGAGAATGATTTGTTAGTTAAATTTGCTTTACTTGAAAGTTCGGTTTTAGCAAGTATGTCTTTAGTGTGATTTGATTTCTGTTCATTTATTTATTCGTTTTTTATATTCCAATTTTTATTTTAATGCTCGTGCCGCTATGTGGTGATCAGACTGGGTGCGTAGCATTTTTAAAAAGTGCTTAAAGGTTCTTATTTTCGATTTTCTCTTTTTAAAACCTCTTAAAGATGCTCTTTTTCATTGTATGTTTTTAAAAAATGCTTGATTTTCCATTTTCCAAAATGAGCCTTTCCTTTACCATGTTGATATTCGCTATGAATTATGCAGAAAGACTCTGTTCACATTGTTCAATTCAACGTTTTCACAACCAATCTATTTCGGTGCATCTTCAGTCCGTAGCGTATGAAAACGCCATTCGATTGACATGATTCAAAAATTTTGACAATTGTCAAAAACTTTGTCAAAAGGTTTTTTTCTTTTGACATGACGATCAAAACCAGATAAAACCGTCAATTTCCAAAGACTTTCCAACCTTACCTAATTATATTTTTTTAAGTGCTTAAAAATATTATTTGAGTGCTTAAAAAATGCCTATTTTTTGTTTAATAATTTGGCTACGCACCCTGGACTTAGTTAAATTTAAAAAAAAAAAAAGAAAAAATTCTGCGAACACAACATCTCACTTAAAAATCTTTCTGCAGGCATTGATGAACTATTTTAAATAGTTCATCAATGCCTGCTGAACTTCATTTTGGCGAACCTTGTTTGAAAATCAGGTATTTTTTTAAAAATATTTTAATTTTTTAGAATTGTTTATTGATTTATACCTAAAGAATAAGTTTGGTAAAACTAAAAAAAACTTTTTAAATAATTGAAAAAATACCTGAAAAGTTTTATAAATAAAATTTTATATTGAATTGGGAAACCTTTATCCACAGAATTTTATCAACCTTTTAATAAAAATATCGACTCGAGATTTTATTTATTTAAATTGTGCGAACATGAATCTTGACATTTAATTCGAAAAATCGCGTGAATAAGAATCTTGATGTTTAATTTTAAAATCGCTTAAATACGAATTCTGATGTATAGTTTTTATAAATTACTTGAACGTAATCATAGTAGTGGTTTTTAAATTTCGAGAATACGAAACTATATATCTGATATAAAATAGTGAAAATACGTTAACATAACATTTTAACGTAGTTAAACGCTTTAAATATAATAAATCTCTTAGTTGAACTATATTTAATTATAATGATTTTAGCAAAAATAGGAAGGATTAATTTATCCGATTATGAATGTCCCTGTGAAGAAAAGAAATATTTTGATTTTGTTGTTGAACGTCATAAACATATTATTACTGGTAATTTAAATATTATAGAAAACTTAGGAATTTAATGATAAAAGGCACAAAATTTAGATCCATTTACCATGCATCAATTAATAAAATTTTAAAATACTTTCTTAATGATGTCAATAGTTTTTGTTTGAAGATATCAGATAGATTCTCTTTGCCTTTAGATATGCTAGCAGAATGGAAATGGGCCGTTTATTATTACTTTAAAAACTTTGTTTTCAATAATAAAGAAAATTTAAATAACAGTTACAGTTTAACAAATTTTTTTTAAATTTTTCAATCAATTAAGCAACTACAAAATTTTTTTTTAATTAACCCCATAGACAAAGCTAACAATAATTATGCAAACTTCTGTAAAAAATTCTATGTCGAACTTTTAAATACGAAATTAAAAAATAGTAAAAATTTTAAGCTTAATAGTTTGAATAATAGTATCATCATCAAAAAAAAAAAAAAAGATTTATGTCAGAGGTTAAAAATTTAAATTAGCAATGTAAAATTTCCTTATCAGTCCTAAATTTCATAAAATTCCTATAAAATTTAGAACAATCGCATTTGCGTCTGATACTTACCTAAATAAACCTGGCATCATTTTCTCTTAACTATTTAAATAAAACTATAAACTATATTTATTAATGAAGGTTTTTCTTGGATTATCACTAATAATCAACAGATTTTAGAATTTGTTAATCGTAATAAAATTAATTCTATTGCGATTTTTAATTTCCAGGATCTTTTCAATAGCATTCCCCTTTTTAAACTAAAAGATGTCCTTTTGAATCATTACTATGATTTTAAAAATATCCTTAATTGTGATTTTGATTATTGGGAAATTCTAATTTTTGTCTTTTTAATAAATATCTTTACAATGGAAAAGATATTTTTATTCAAATTGATGGAAGATCGAAAGGATTTTTTTTTCTTAAATAATTGTTAATTTTCTAAAAAATCATTAAAATTGTACGATTAAATATCAACTTTATTAATTATAAACTACTTTAAGTTATCCAGTATAATATTACCTTGAGCACATCTATTTCCGTGCCAATCCTTGTAAACTAATTAATCAAATGCGCTTCAATACTGCAGTAAGAATGCGCTATAAAACAAAACTCCTCTTTTTACGCTTTTAGCTCAATTTGCGCTTCTGTTTTCATATTTTGTAATCTTGCAATCTTATTACAAAACTATTTTAACTAATTGAAAATTTTTATGTACGTATTAGTTCATTTGAATTCGCGCTCGTGTTATTTATTACTTAATGTGTTCTATTTTGGTTCAAATCTTTTATTTATTTATTTATTTTTGAGTGCTTCTCACACAATTGTCTTGATATATTTTGCTTTGTTTATATCGATACAATATTAGGAAGCACTCCTTTTTGCGGATATAATCGTGTGAGCTGATCAAAAGATTTTATCTTTTTCTTTTTCCCTCTTAATTTTTGTTGAATTTTTTTTTTAAATTTTTTAATATGTTTTTTTTTTTAAATAATTTTCCACTTCTCTTCATTATTCTATAATTAATATATATATATATATATATATAAAGTCTAAATATGTGTTTCTCAAAAAGCTGTGTGAATAAGAAGAATGCATCACGCATCATCCCATCCAGTAGAGCTAGACTATTAAAAGCGTGAATTGTTGAGAGTTGTAGGCATTGTGAATTGGAGAGCAGCACTGTTGGGCGAAAGGGAAAATTCAGTGTGATTTCACAGGTAATTGAATTTGCTTTCCCCTTCACGTGTGCCTCGACATTAAGGGGTCGTATCCAAATTGAAGAAATACTTTACAGATCTTAAAATAATTAGGTTTGCTATACTCCGCTGCAATTTAAGAAATAAAACATTATCCTGATGGAGCCAATTAGATATTAAGCTCCCAGCGCGAACATCGCTAACTCTAGAAACGACGTTGCACAGCCTTCATTTCGCTTGCTCTCTTAAATCGTGTAAAATGAGGAAAATAAAACATACTGAATAAAAACTATAGTTTTGTTAATAAGAATTAATAAAGATATCTAAGAATCGTAACAAATACACCAATCGTAACAAATATACTAGCTAAATATCCGTTCCTCGTGTGTTTTTTTTTTTTTGTTTTTTAAATCTCTGATAATAATAATAGTAAAATAAAAAAATGAAAAAAAAAAACGATTCTTTGAAATAAATACGTGGAGCATCGTTTATACGACGCCGAAGGGACCACCGAAAAACGTCGTATAAACGATAACGTCGTATAATCGATTTTTACTTCTAAAACTGAAACTAACTCTGTTTTCAGGTTATTTTAATGTTTAACGTGTTGATTTACATACATTTCTAAATTAGACAAAGCAAAACGAACAAATAACCAAAGAAGAAAAATTGCAGTGAGCAATTTGAATGCATGTTACCTTTAATTATATTTTCTTGCTATTGGTCTCTACAATGCTTTGAATAGCGAGTTGAACTTACTGCTTTCTATGACGCAATTTTAATTTATAATCACGGCCAAATCTAATGGCTGAAGCGCACTTGTGCAATTTGCAGAAAAAAAGAGAGCTTTTACATTTTCCAAAATAATTAGTATCGATGGGTGCGCTGGACATTGGTCGATGAATAGCAAAAT